>NW_019154105.1:3860532-3980344 GCF_002288905.1 Enhydra lutris kenyoni
TGCCCCAAGAGAAACAAGTGTTCTACATTCCTTTTTACACAAAGATACTTGTAGTATCCTTAATTACTCATAAATATGGTTCTATTTAGAGGAATAAAAGATTCTGTATAAAATTACTTGACACTACCTTGGGAGGTCTTCAAAGTAAAGATGCCCCAAGAGAAACAAGTGTTCTACATTCCTTTTTACACAAAGATACTTGTAGTATCCTTAATTACTCATAAATATGGTTCTATTTAGAGGAATAAAAGATTCTGTATAAAATTACTTGACACTACCTTGGGAGGTCTTCAAAGTAAAGATGCCCCAAGATACATAGTCAAGTGTTTCCCTTAAAATTGAAAAATGGTTCGGGGCACCTGGGTGGCTTGGTGGGTTAAGCCGCTGCCTTCGGCTCAGGTCATGATCTCAGGGTCCTGGGATCGAGTCCCACATCGGGCTCTCTGCTTGGCAGGGAGCCTGCTTCCCTCCCTCTCTCTGCCTGCCTCTCTGCCTACTTGTGATCTCTCTCTGTCAAATAAATAAATAAATAAAATCTTAAAAAAAAAAATAAAATTGAAAAATGGTTCTCAATTATCTCCACTCCAGTAGAACACAGAGCCTTCCTTCGCCAGCAGCCCAGTCCTACAGCATAATGAAGAACTGTCCTCAAGGATCACCTGGTGCAGGGTTACAGATCCAGAAAGTTCAGCCTCCTTTATCATCTATCGCTCACCTTCTCATAACTTCTTCCTCAATCATTCTTCCACACTACAGGGAATTGCAAAAGGTTGAACGGAATCCGTTTTAGCTTCTGACGTGGATTTTGTAAATGTGGACTTTATAAATGTCTGGAATGATACTAAGCTATTGCTTACTCTATTGATATATAAGACCAGCCTTGAGTTTGTGTCACAGTTTTTTTTCTAACTTTTTATTTTGAAATGATTATAGAGTCTCTGGAAGTTCCAAAAACAACAGTACAAAGAGTCCTTTGAACCTTTCACTCAGATTCCACCAATGCTCAAGATCTTGAAATTTCCTTTTTCCACTGTCCATATTAAAACACCAGAAGATAAGTGCATTCTTGATAAACATGACAAAGTTGCTCTCACATTTGTCTTCCAGGGCTGCAGGAAGACGGCTAATTATTAATTAGATTGCAAGTAGAATGATGCTAATATAGTCCTGGTGAACATACTCGTTTCCAGGCTGGCATGATAAGGCATGCAAGTTGGCGTGCGGTGTTATGTGAACATATGGCAGGCAGAAGCTGCTGTTTCCTCCTAGGAAACAGCAACGGGAACGTCATCTCCCACAGTATTGAAGACACACATCCCAAAACTCCTCAGTGCTGTTGAGGGCTTAGTGCACATGCCATTTCCCAGTCGTCAGGATGGGGAAGTAAAGTCTTCCTGTGGTGCCATGCCAGCAACTGCAGGCGGGGAAGGTCTGTTTCCCCCAAGAAGAGAAGGACAAAGAACCAGAAGTTCTTCCTGAAGCTGCTGTGTCAGATCACAGTCTCGGGCTTTCTGTTTGCAATTCTGAGATTTCATTATAAAGAAACTTTTCCCTGGGAAGACCTCAGCCATTCAAATGGTGTAACCCTTTGCCTCCAAGCAAGTGTGTCCTTACAGACAGAAGGATCCGGAAGGATCTATCTCTTTATTTTATGATTAAATAAACAGAAACATTCTAGGACATTTAAAGTCTGGATGAATGTTTGAAGTTGTCAGAGTTTCTAGAATTCCACTATTATGGTGGTTCCTCCTTTATTATAAGTCTCTCCCCAAGTGTAATAATCTTCATTCTGAAAATTCATCTAACATTTACCTAAATCCCCACTGAAATCCATTTTCTTCTTTCTCTTCTCCATGGAAATAAACCCATTTAGTATGTAATGTGCTTGCATAACCTTGAAGACTATTACGAAGTTTCTCTCAGCTTTTCCTTAGTTAAAATATACAAATGAAGTTGCTTCGGGAAGAAGGTTGTGATTTAGGTCTGTGCTTTTGATTATTTATATCTACTCAAAGCATTCCTATTTGCTTAAATATATAAGCTGGATAATATGTGACTGAATTATTCCTGTTCTAGAAATTCTGCCATATAAAGGTAATTTAATAAAACGTGCTTTTTGTCCTTTAATGTACTTTTTATTTGAACAAACAGTTTGAAATTCATCATTTGGTAAAATATTATATCCCCAAAACTTTACTGATTTGATATAATATTCTTCATTGAAAGAGTGAAGCCCTAATTACACTCTTAAAAAATGTACACTTTCCTTCCTCTTGGTCCCTGCTTTCTGTTCCCAAATGAAATGGTGACTCAATAATGCTAACAGAAATAGGAAAACAGGAATCTTCTGTGGTGTGATTATATCCTGAAAATAAAAACTCTTTGCACTAGTTATTAGAAGAATTTCCCAGGTGCCTTCAAATGAAAGACCTTTCGTAACGTTCATTCCCCACATGAAAGGATTCTTGAGTTTGGGAGCATAAAACTTTCAGGTCCTGTAGGAACCTGGCTTCTAGAGGAGCGAGCTCGCCAAACTGCGAGAGCGCACAGGAGGTCAGGTGCCTGACCTAGCGATGCCATCATGCTGAGGGCCGAAAACCTGAGCGATCACAGCGACTGAAAAGCTTGGTTTCTTTAGTCTCTCTTCAGGCAATCCCGTGGATATTTGTTTTTTTATTGCTGTGGCTGTTGTCATTACTGGATGTTTCTCTGTGCTCTGGTGCTCCTGCAGGGGGGCAGAGTCCCCACCAGGAAGCTTGCCAGACAGAGCAGGATGCCATTAGAAGGAGAGTGCGTCCGCCCGGAGTGGGCTGCGTCCGTCGCGGGGGATTTTGCTCTGCAAGTGCTGATCATAACGGACTCCTTCACTAAATGACTTTGGGGGAGCAGGGCTTTGGCAGAGGCACTGCAAGCCCACACTCTGTTATAAAACTGAATGCCCGTGTCACGGGCGCTCCAGGAGACATGGGGATGTGAGGGCCGGTGGCGGAAGAGAGTCGTGTCAAAAATGCATGGACAGCAACACCGCAGACAGAGAGCAGAGGGATGTGAGCTTGTGACTGAGTTTGCCTAACAGGCAAGAGGACCATGCATGGACCCAACTAACTTAAAAGAATAAAGATAATTTTTACAAAGATTCTGATTGTGATCATTCTAGAGGAGAGACAGACAAACAACAAACACCTATCACATTTTAACAGGTGGAAGAACAGTGCTCTGAAGAAAAATGATGTGGGGTTAAATGAATGATACGGGGGAGGTTAGTATTATTTTGTAAAACTTAGGAAGTGCCTCTCTGATAAGCGCTTCTCTGAGCTCAATCTGATGAGATGTGGGAGTAAGTGCGCCCTGCATAGAACTGGAGGAAGCATCTCAGACAGAAGGAACGGTAAATGCGAAGGCTGTCAAGTCAGAGAGCTCCGTGTGTTCAAGGCACAAGACTCCTCTGTGGATAAAGGGAGGAAGCTAGAAGGAGGGGATAGGAGAGTCTTCCTGGGAACAGTGGTCCAGCATAATAATTTGAACAAGAGGGGTACCAGTGAGCGTCTTGAACAGAGAACTGACTTGACCTGACCTTGGTTTAAAAGAAAAAAAATTCTGTTGCTGTGCGGTGAACACACCAGGGGAGCAAGAATCGGAGCAGGAATACCAGTCAGGGGTTTTTGAAGAAATCCAAAAGACAAATGATGACAGCTTGAGGTCAGCAGCAGTGGGGTAAAGCAGTCAGACTTGAACTAGAATTTGAAAGTAAAGCAACAAGATTTGCTAGTAAATTGGATATAAGGTTTAAGAAAAGGAGAAGAATGAAGGTGATCCCAGAGATTTTAACCCAAGTAAGTGGAAGGATTGGACACATTTATGGAAATGTGGAAGACGGGGCAGGAAAGAGTTTGGGGAGAAAATTAAGAAGTCTATTTTAGATATTTTAAGTTTGGAGCGCCAATGAGCTATTCAAGTAGAGAAGCCGAGTAGGCAATTAGATATATGAATATGAAATTCAGAATTCAGAGAGGCTCTAGCAGTGGAATGTAGCAATGAGAAGGAAGTTGTGGCTCGAGCCTCCTCAGGCTAGAGATGGTCATCAAAGTCATGGAGCTTGGTGAGATCACCTAGGAAGTCAATGGAGATCAGACAAAAATTCAAGGGCTGAGTCCTCAAACAATGAGGCATTTAAAGAAAACTGAAAATGGTCTATTAAAGGACACTGAAAAGAAGTGGTCAGTGAGGTACAAAAAATAAGAAGAATTCTGCTCCACTAAACAGAGAGGAGGGGTGAATAACTACGCCAAATGCTGATGATAGATTAAGAAACATAAGGCATAAGAACTAAACTTGGTTTTGGCCATGTGAAGATCACTGATGAGTGCAACAAAATCAGGTATTTTGAAGTGGTGTGGATAACTCTTATTGGAATGGTGCAAAGACATAAAGGAAAATGTCTATTAGAGATAGTGAGAAACAGGTAATAATGAGAACAGGCAACTCCCATATGTGGGAACTCCTTTTCTCCTCACAGTTAAGTCTGTCCTTCCGTAATTTACAGTGGTTGGTTCTAGCTCTTCCTTGTATCCACTAATATAATTGGAAATGGTACTTTTGGTCACATGATTATCCAATTTCAGGCACTTAAATATTATTAGAATTGCTTAAAGCCTGGAAATGAATCCATGATATCTCTCTGCCCACCAACTTTCAGTCCATACCATTAGATCCAAATAGTTTAGGTTTGCCCCAGGTATCCACTTGTCTCCAATGTATTAATAACTTTTGGGAAAAAAAAGAGAGAGAGAGAGAGAGAGAGGGAGGAGTGTCCTCTGGAAGTACTAGATAATAGATGGATAAATAGGTTTCTAAATTTTGGTCTTTTCCGGTGCTTTTGATATGCTAATATCCTGCCAACTCTCCAAAAGGGGCCTATAACAAGCTGTGCTTTTTAATATTTTTAGCTTGGTTTATTTATTAGCATTTAGCATGATTTATCTTTCCAGAGAGCATTTGTAGAGACAATATTTGAAGGGAAAAGTCTTTCATAATGCTGGTCTAGATGTTCTTAGACACTTGGATGCCTATTTCTGTTCAAGACCTAAGGACTCTGGACCTTAAATGACTTAAAATTATAAAAACACAATTTTATCACCTGGGTTCTATCTCATGAATCTGTATTTTTCTCCAAAGCTATATTCTCCAAAGTTGAACTTCTAAATGATTATCTATTCCCAGCTGACCCATACACAAACTTTTACCTCTAGTCCAGTACATAGGCACACTGTATCCCTAACCTATCCCTACCTCTTCTCCTACATCATTGATACAAATTAATGGAAAAGTCATGATCTGAGCTTTTCCATTTCACTAATTCTTCAACTTTATTATGTATATGGAATTTACTTGGAAAATATAGTGAATATGGTATAATGCAACTTGTAAAGATACGCACTGCTTCCTAATGAAATGACAGAACATGGAAGGCATTTCAAAAGTCATTTGGTCGCATTCTTAGCCAAAACAACACGTGAAACACCCAAGGCCGATGGCTGCGTGGCCCGAGTGTGTCCAACAAGGCTGACTGCAGAAGCCCAAATTTACCAGTGCTATCAATAAAGGGATGCATTGAAAATGTTATATCTAGGCTGTTTATTAAAGCCTTTGTTAGAGAACCCTCAAAAGTCTCAGTGATGTCATTCTATCACTTTCAAAAGTTATTTATTTATGTCATACATCAATGTGCTTCGTAATGCACTTCTTAACCTCTCCTTTTCATCTTCACTTCAGTGCCTGCTGATATAGTTCCAATAAGGGGCATATAGCCCTAAGGCTCAAGAGAATGCACCATTGGTCTTTAGAATACCACAGAAGTAATATTTAGAAAAGATGTAACAAAAATAATTTAAATAAGTGACTTGTTAGCTTTAAGGATCTCTCTAAAACATTGCTTCTTTGGCTTTTCCCACCCAGTATTCCTAGTCAAGTGAGAAAGTGTTTTAGAAATTCAAAAATACAAACCGTAAGTTTCAATTAATATAAATGGCTCCCCCAAGTCAAAGAGATGGTAGGTACATCAAGAGGATTTCAATTCAAGTTTTCTAGATGGAGCTGAGTTTCCGTTTCCTTGTTGTTAGGGTCCTTCCAGGCCTTTTGTGCTCAAATGTTCTCTTCCTTAGTCTCAACCACGGTTCTTCAAAAATAGAAATTAGCTTTCTATAACCCTTAATATGCTTTCTCAGTCCAGATGGTAGATAGTTTGTGTTCACAAGCCAAAACTCAATATATACTACAATGTTCAGACTCACCCTACCGTACCCCACAGAGGGTAAAGGAATGGCCTCGTCAGCTGTCAGTCAAGGGTTCATTCTGGAACTGGGTGTGCAGGAAGCTAATTCAAAACAGCACCATATTCCAGAAAGATGGCAGCTGTGGTGGTAGCACAGTTTTTGCATCTTCCAAAATCTCCACATCAAAACAGATGGTAAAACAAAAACCAAAGGAGTTTATAACAAAACTAAATGACAAAGTATCCCAATTAACCTCAAAGTAAAAACGGACAAGGACAAACCACCAACAGCTGCAAGATTTGTGTGTTACTGGCATCTGTACAGAAGGAAGCAGAAGGAAATAATAGGATGTCTGATGCACCTCAGGTTAAGATAACCCCAAATACCAAGCAGGTACTCACTGGACAGTGCAATGAATGCAAACTGACAGAGCATCCAAAACTGTAAAGGATTTTGCCCAATCCAACAGACGGTGAAATTAATAAGACTACAGTAAGGCGTAAAGTATCTGTTGCTCTCTGGGCCCTATGAACTCTCGAGTGACCCATTAGGGTTTTTTCCCAGATAAGTCCCCATACTGAGAAGAAATTTCTGGGAGTGGAATAAAAAATGAGAGCAGGGATATCTGATGTAAATGTATGGCTGTAAGGCAAAAAGAGAAACAAAGCCAGGATAGCATCTCTGTAGGCAGTGAAAGCATTCCACAAAAAACATGATCAAATACAAAAAAAAAAAAAGTAGCAGCATGCATTCCAAAATTAGCTAAAAACAATTAATAAAATGATGTAAGATATTAAATAACAGCACAAATTAGAAAAGCTCAGAAATGATGTGACAGACTTCAAAGAATTCTAAAAATTTTTAGAAATGAAGATCAAAACTAGGAGTAACACAAAAGTATATAAACACAACAAAAATGGCTTAAGAGAAATATAAACTAAAAAGAGGGAAAAGTCAGAATCAAAAAGAAATGATAAAAGAGATCAAAACGTCTTGAAAGTGGCACATATGGAAGATCTTCAAAGAAGATCTATGCATATTAATCTATATAGATTAATGCAAAGTTATAGGTAATAAGAGACTTAAAGAAGAAAACCAAAACAAATACTAAACTAAAAAGAAACTAAAAGCAAAATTCAAAAAACTTCTCTAAAATAATTTTTAAAATTTGAAACTATACCCTGAAACATCACACAGTATATCCAAGAATACTGATACAGAATGATCTATACCAAGATTATATATTTATATCTATTATATATATTCATATTTATAGATACTATAAAGTTTACACATGTGAAAAATATCCTTTGCACATTTGGAAAAAAAGAGCAAGTGACACATAGAGACCAAAATTTAACTATTTTCTTAAATAGTAAGGAAACTATATTTTCTTCTAGCAACACTGTACACCAAAAATAAAAGGGAGCAGTAACAAAGATTCTCAAGGAAATTAAATGTGAGTGGAGAATTTCACTTCCAGAAAAGCTTACTTTCAAAGAGAAGAAGCATAGAATATTTGTCAGAAACATTCAAGTCCTCATAAAATATTGTTCCCAGGACTCTACCTGAGGAATCTTCTAGAAAACAAGCTTCATTTAGACAACCAAAATAACTAGAGAAGCATCAGGACAAACACTTTTGAGCATTAAGTATACAGTTACTAGCAGAATGAACATTAAATAAGTAAAAGAAAGAATGTACGTGGTAATGAATATATGTTCTGTCAATATAGAAATAGTAAAACATGGGGCAAAATGGGAGGGAATATTCAAAAGAAATTTTAACTCCTTTACATAATTACAGTGGGTTAACAGTAATAGTACTGTTTTCTGAAACTGTTTTTTTTTTTTTTTTTCCTTGGCCCTAGGGCGAAGGTGGCTTTTATTTCCTCTCTTGGGGAAGGAGGGGACACCAACCTAAGGAAGGGGTGGGTGCACCCCCAGAGGCTGGGGCCGGAAGAGCTGGATAATCACTCAGAAGGGCTCCTCCACATCCAATCCTGGCCCTGGGCTGCAGGTTGTGCCCACGAGAGTCACTCCCCTTAGGGTGGCAGCTCCCGCCTGAAGGGAGGCACGTAGAGGTATCCGCTGGTGTTCTCGAAGAGGAAGGGGGAGCAGGTGCCCTGAATGAGGAAGCAGAGGGCCGGGATGGCCGACCCCATACTCAATGCCTGCCCAGGATTATGACTTGCAAAAGGCCTGGCTGGTGTGACTTTTCTCCCGAGAAGGGCCAGGGGGGCCCTGAGGCATTGCTCGATTCAACAGCTGGTTGTATACAGAGTTGAATAAAGCAAATCAGTAATTTTTGGATATTCTATCTCTATCGTCCCCTCTGAACTTGAAAATTATGATTGGAAAGAAGTATCTCCTTATAAAATTTCTCCAGCTAATTTACAAACATAAAAGAGTTAAAACTGTGCAATCTGAGAGTTCACAGTCACATGTCTGTAGAGCATAGGAAATTTGGCTAGTCCAAATTAAAATGTGATATAAATGTGAAATACACAACAGATTTCAAAGATTTAGTACAAAAAAAGGGAATGTAAAACATCTCAATGATTTTCATATTGAATACATATTGAAATGATAATTACATATATATATATATATATAACTATCAAAATTAATTTTATAAGTTCCTTTTAACTTTTTTTGACATGGCCACAAGAATATTTATAATTATATATGTCATTCACTTCCATGGACCACACCATTTCTGTTGGATGGCACCAAATTAGAATATCACCATTTTGGCATCCTCAGACTTAATGGATCTAGTTACAAAACTCAATAGCCTCTAACATAAAGACAGAGTGAAGTTCAGACATTATGTGTCCCCTATGAAAAAACACAACACCATTTGTTGTCTTGCCAAAGAGATGCAACCAGAGTCTGGTCAAATCCCTAAGCCAGACACCTGTTTTCAGGAAATTCAGAGAACAGAGGAGTACGTTGAACTGAACTATGACCCGGTGCTCACAGTCCTAAGTACAACACTGTGGAGTATGAGGAACATTTCTACCTCTCAGCCCACTTTCCGGACAAGAGAATTTACTGTAGTTCTCGAAATACACAAGCAGCACAAGAAAGTAAAATAAAAACAAAAGAGAAAATGAATTACCAATAATACATTAAATATAAATGAACTAGGGATACCTGGGTGGCACAGTGGGTTAAGCATCTGCTTTCGACTCAGGTCATGATCCCAGAGTCCTGGGATCGAGTCTGCTTCTCCTTCTGCCTGCTCTGCCTGCTGCTTCCCCTGCTCATGCCTCTCTCTGACAAATAAAAAAAATCTCAAAAAAAAAAATCTAAATATAAATGAACTAAGCACTTCAAATAAGAGAATAACATTGTCTTTTAAAAAAATACTCAATTAAATGAAGTTTACAAGAGACAGTCTTTTTTGAAGCTTTTTTTCAGATTGAAAAATACAGCTGAGCCTTGGACAACAGGAGTTCCAACTGTGTGAGTCCACTTACATGTGGATTTTTAAAATAAATACAGTATAGAACTATAATTGTATTGTATCATATTATTTTAGTATCATTTTCTTTTCTCTGCAGGAATACAGTATAGAATACACATAACACACAGGGTATGTGTTCTTTGACTGTTTATGTTACCAGTAAGGCTTCCAGTCCACAGTAGACATTAGTAGTTAAGTTTTAGCACAGCCAAAGTTTTATGGGTGTTATCAGCTGCGTGGGGGGTCAGTGCCCCTAACCCCTGGGTTTTTCAAGGGTCAAGGGTAGTTGACATTCATCAGTGTATAAATTTAAGGTGTATAGCATGATGGCTTGATTTACATGTATTATGAAATGGTTGCCAGAGTAGGTTTATCATCTCCACATAGATACAATAAAGAGAAAAGGAAAAGTTCTCCTTGTGCTCAAACGTCTTCAAATCCATTCTCTTAAGTTTTCTACATATCGTACAGCAGTGTTATACTCATCACACTGTACACTACATCTCTAGTACACTTAATTTATCTCATCACTGAAAGTTTGCACCTTTTAAACAGCTTCTTCCAATTTCCCCTTCCCCCACTTCACACTTCTGATAACTATTAATCTTATCTCTTTTTCTGTGCGTTTTTGTGTAGGGGTGTGTTTTTAAATAGATGCCACGTTCAAGAGAGATCATACAGTATTTGTCTGTCTCTGATTTATTTCACTTAAAAGAGTGCCTTTCAAGTTCCATCCATTTTGTCACAAATGGTAGGATTTCCTTGTGGGTTTTTTTTGGCTGAATAATATCCCATTGCATATATCCATATTTATCTATGTAAGTATAGATGCCCTCCTTATTCATTCATCCATTGGTGGACACTTAGGGTGTTCCCATGAGACAGTCTTCTAAGGATATAGTTAGAATGAAAAAAGATATACCTTACAAACCTTAGCAAAAAGGAAATTGGCATGACTATATTACTACAGTAGAGTGTAAATCAAGACATACCACTAAAATATCAAAAGATGTATATACAAATTTTCAGAGCAGCTCGATTCATAACAGCCAAAAAAGGAAAACACAAACATTCATCAACAACAGAATAAATTGTTTTAACACGTGCTGTTCTCACGCCCTTTTCTAATCACTACCATCCCCAACTGTGATCACTGTTATGTATCAATTAGTTCTGTTTTTGAAATTAATATAAAGAGAACCATATAGCATGTACTACCTTGTATCTGTCTTTCACTCTGCGTCTTGTTTGGGACATTCTTCCGCGTTATTGTGTACAGTGGCAGTTTATTGTGATTTCTGTAAAGCATTTCGTTATGTGAATGTATCACACATTTATCCATTTGACAGTCAATAAGCATTTGAAGAGTTTGCAGTTTTAGAATATTATAAATAATGCATCTATGGAACATAATTGCATGTCCTTAGGTGCCCATATAGATGCATTTCTGTTGAGTACTCCCTTAAGAGTGGCATTCCTGTGTCATGGGGTATGAATGTGTAATCACCTTTAGTAAATAACTGCCAAACAGCTTTCCAAAAATACAATTTATCTTCCCACCAGCAGTGTATGAGTGTTCTGGTCACTCCATATCTTCACCGACACCTTTGGTTTTAGCCAAAATGGCATTGTATTGTATTGTGGATTTAACTTGCTTTTCTTGATGAAAAAGTCAAGCACCTTTTCATATGTTTACTGGTCTGTGGATATCGTCAGTGACGTGCCTCGCAAAGTCTTTTCTCATTTTTCTACCGGGTTATCTGCCTTTTTTCCATGAATTTTAAGGAGTCTTTTTTTCTTTGTTGAATATAGGTTTTGGGATTATTTTATCCCATTCTATGCCTTACATTTTCTTTTTCTTAAAGGTATCTTTTGATGAACAGTAGTACTTAATTTTAATATTGTCTTTTGTTCATTTTTTTAAAAAAGCTTTTCTGGGGCGCCTGGGTGGCTCAGTGGGTTAAAGCCTCTGCCTTCAGCTCGGGTCGTGGTCCCAGGGTCCTGAGATCGAGCCCCACATTGGGCTCTCTGCTCAGCAGGGAGCCTGCTTCCCTTCCTCTCTCTCTGCCTGCTTCTCTGCGTGTTTGTGAACTCTGTCTTTCAAATAAAAATAAATAAAATCTTTAAAAAAGCTTTTCTTAATGCAGGATCTTTCTGGTCTTTCTTTTATCTGACTTGCCCACCTCACAAAATTTTTCAAATTAAATGTCGTAAGGGGTATGGAAGTGCTTTCTAAATAGTTATGCTGTTATCATTGGTTGCTATAATTAACAACAAATATGCTGAATGAACTTTAGAGTCACATAGACCGTAATTAACAACTCACCTCTGCTACTTATTATCTGAGTGAATTTAGGCAAGTGATTACTTCTCTAGTTCTTAGTTTCCTAATCAATGAAATGATAATAGTATCTAACTAATAGGGTTATTATGAAGATTAAATTAGGCAGTGAATGTAAAGTACTTTACACAGCAGCTGGCCAAGGCAGATTAAAGGTCAATTATTATTTTCTTACAACTTCGATAGAACTGGTGACAAGAGAATATGAAGCCCAAAATTCTTAATTCCTAGTAACAGTAAATTTCTTTTAAGATTTTATTTATTTTTCTGACAGAGAGAGAGATCACAAGTAGGCAGAGAGGCAGGCAGAGAGGGGGGGGGAAGCAGGCTCCCCGCTGAGCAGAGAGCCTGATGTGGGGCTCGATCCAGGACCCTGAGATCATGACCTGAGCCGAAGGCAGAGGCTTTAAGTCACTGAGCCACCCAGGCGCCCCACAGTAAGTTTCTTTAAGAAGACAAAAGTGGTGAACTATTATTGTTCCAAGAATACATACATTCATTTTTATTATTGATACTGATCACTTTTTTTCTTTGTATTCGCCATGGTTTTCCACTTGAATAAAATCAAAATTATTAATCAAAACTTAAAATTAAAAATAGTGGAAATTTTTATTTTCAGATGTTATGAAATGGAATTTTTACGCAAAACAATCTTAAATTCAGTTTCAACTTCAAAAAACACTATAGTTCAACCCAGCTGGTTTATCTTCTCTACAAAGTTGACTTATTTAAATAAGTCCTTTTATCTTCCCTGCTGAGTCACTCTATAGAGCCTGACTTTGAAATAGGACATACGTGTGCTTGATTTCCATTCTTCCAGCCACACTTCAGTTTCCTTATCTGCCAAACAGCACGACAACACCTGTTGCTCGGATCCGGCATTTCGGCTCGGAGGCAGTGCCCACGAAGGACGGAGGAGGGCGCCCCTGGGTCGGCCCTCCTTCGGACCTCCCACTCTTGGTTCCCGCTCAGGCCCTGACCTCAGAGTCCCGAGGTTGGTGCACACACTGGCTCCACACACGGCACGGCGTCTGCTGAAGCTTCTCCTTCTCCTTCTGCCCCTCCCCTCACTTGTCCGCTCTCAAAATAAGTAAATAAACCTTTAAAACAAAACAAAACAAACCTAGTGTGGTACCCGGCAATAGTAAGTATACAGTGAGCAGTAACTGTTAGTCTGGTGGGCGCCAAACCCTGGGTCTCTCAAACTTCAAAGCAGTTCCAAGTGCAACGTTCTGATTATGGTTGGTTCCTCGCCAACGGCTCCTGATTCTGAAAAACGTTTTACATTAAATCAATTGTCAAACATAATGGTTAGAGTTTCGAAGTTAGATGTTTCAGTTTGGGTATCCGTTCTGCCCTCTGTTAGCCATGTACCTTCCTTAACTTCATGTCTCAGTTTCCTACATGTAAAATGCTGATGATAATATCGACTTATGAAATTACCTCAGTTAATATTTGTAAACAATTATTATAGTGTGTGCCGTATAATAAGCTCTATAGAAATGTTTGACTAAAAATAAATAGTATGTATATCACTTGAAAATACCTTTTCTTTATCAATTTGTTTCTTCTAAAGAAAAGATCAAAGCCTTTTAAATATTTCTTTAAATTACTATTAACTCTAAAATAGTGTAATGTAGCTCACTCATAAATTAATTCACTTAGCAAACATTTATTTACTACTTGATGTCTTCTAGGCCCTCTGGTATCGCTCAAGGGAACTGTGACATGTAGACAAATATTTATAATATGATAATTGCTATGTGCCACAAACTAGACTAAGCCATGACATTAAGTTCTTTAGACCTTTCAGATTTAATTTTCACTCCTAGATTGTGCTAGGGCTAACTTAACTTACAAAAAGAGTTTAACAACTACAAAAGAAAACCAATATGTCTGTATTGGCCCTGAGAATATAAAAGTAACTGCAGAAATAGTTGAAAATGTTTCGTTTCTCTTTGTAGGTTATAACAAGCTGCAAGGGACCCCTCTTTGATGGACAGAAGATAGATGTACAGAAATACTTCCCTCTTGAAAGATGTCCGTACAATCTAAAACAATTAATCTTGCCAGAGTTAGTCAGCTCTAATGGTGCTGCCTGGCATGGGCCATTCATCAAAAGCCACCAATCCATCACGCAGGACTAGACACACTACTTGGCAGGTCTGCCCCTCCTGCCACATGCATAGATGCCTGGGAATCTGTGTAGGGCAGAGCAAGCCCTGAGAAGTTATTTATGTTTGTCTTAAAAGAGCAAATCTGAAGCTATTCATATACAATGCTATTGATTCTAATGAAGATGTCAACAAGAACTACCTCCTCTCTCGACATAAAGCTCATCTGTTTTGGCAAATAAAAGTCTGACAATGTGTCCTCCTCTCAAACTCAAAAGTCTAGGTATGACAGATCATTCTTGTCAGCATATGCACATTTTCTAATATCTCTCATTAAAAAAAATAAAATCCATATTAGAGCTGACATCCCGTATAGCTACCATCCCATTTCTCTGACCCCCATTTAAAAAAAATGTTTCATTTCCCGTTTCTTCTTCCATATTCTCTAGGCAGACTTTCATTACTCCATTGAAATTACTCATGTCAGTGTCCCCAACAACATACTTCTTGCCATGCTCAATAACTAAACTTTGGTTCTCCTTCCTTTCTCAAATGTTTTCTTCATTGCGCTTCTAAAAAACCACTGTTTTCCTCCAACTCCATTAAACACTCCTTTCAAATCTCCTTTGCCAGTTTTACTTCTTTTTAACTTCTAGACTTTGGTATAGTCTAGAACTCTGTCCTCAGTCTCTTTTTCTCTCTGTACCTCCTCCCTTGGTGATCTTATCCCGTCCAATGGCTTCAAATACCATTAACATGCGACAGATTCCACAATTCAATAACTCCATCCTGTGCCTCTCCCAAATTCTGTGTTTTTATATTCGCTGACTGTTTGATGGTTCCACTTGAGTGCCTAAGTATCCAAGCTTAAAAGACTACTGGTTGCCCACCAAAACATGATTGTCTCCTAGCCTTTCCCATCTCAGTAAACATGATGCCCGCTGCTGCTCACATCCAAACCTTGCCGTCAGTCTGACCCTCTCTCATCCTCACTGCAGTCTCTATACCATCAACCAACAGTGCTGTCGACTTTAACTGCAAAAAGTACATCCCAAGCCTCACTACTTCTTACCACATCCATTTTGACAGCCTCCATCCCAGTATCCTGGTTCACTCTGACAACTTCCAGAGCCCCCTGACCGGTGTCCTGGCATTCTCTCTCTCCTGCTCTTCTTCAGTTTATTCTTCATTCATGTCTACTTTTAAAAAGCATATGTCATGTCTTTTCCTTGCTTTAATGGCTCCCTATTGTGCTAGAATCAATTCTAAATCCTTAACCATGGCCTTCAAGGCCTTGTGTGACCTGATCTGTCTGTCACTTTAACATCATCTCTTTCCACATTCCCACTCCTTTTCAGCCTCACTGGCCTCCTTCCTGATCTCAAACATTTTTCTGCCCTAGAACATTATGGGCTTTTTTGCCTTTTCCTTAGACACATTGTTCTCATAGCAGCAATGTGAATCTTACCTCATTTTATTTAATTATCTGATCAAATTTCACTTTTTAGAAGATCTGAACCACTTCCCATACTTCTGTCATTCTCTATGCCATTATCATGCTCTATTTTTCTTTAGAGTTTTTACCTATAATTACATCACATTTCTATATGTATTTAATTGTTTATTATCTATCTCCCTAATAAAATGTATGTTCCATGAAGATAAGTATTTAATCTCTTTAACTCACTTTTATTTCCCCAGTTCTAAAACAGTGCCCAGTGCATTTTAGGTGCTCAATAAAAAATACTGAATGAGTAGATTTTGAAATTAAAGCATTGGGATAAATAATCTGGTAATAAGTTGTCTTCTTTCAGATCTTTTGGTTCCAAGTCATTTAGCCTTGCCTCTTATCAGAACAACTACTGGGCTTTAATTCCTTACAAAGTGATGTTTGGGAGAATATTGGTAAATGAGGAAGCAACTGGGGGTGAATGGACTGTGAGGAGGCCAGTCCAGGGAAAACTGGGATGCGAGATGTGGGGGAGGGGGAATAAGGGGCTTCCAAGTGAACAATCAAATGTTTATGACACAGAACTAGTAACGATCTCCATTATATATAGCTTTCTACACCAGAGGAACACACCATTCTCCCCGGGACCAATGACGATGAACTATCAAAGTATCTGTGGATAGTTGCAGTGATCAAACCAACTCCTCCAGCCTGAGCTTCCTCAGCACCAGTTGTTTCTGTTGCTTTCTAAACCACAGCCACCTCTGAACTTCTCACTTTATAACCAGAGCCCCAGAGCTTCCTTCTGCAGCATCATAATTGCTGTTTGAATGCCCCCCAGCTCCTCATCCCCTGACTTGACCTACGATTCTAGACCTCTGGAGCCCATGACGTTATGGGAGTCTTCTCTGCTTCAAGAAACCAAAACTGGGCCCTAGTCACTAAAGTAGCCCCACCAGCCATGACTGTTTTGAGAGAGAGAACTTCTGACAGATTGGGGAGGGTGGAAAACAAATTTCTAGGTCAAAGAAATTTGAATTCTAAGTGAAACTCTATAGTGAGTTTATAAACCAATGATTAGTAGATTTAGTCACATTCTAGGTCTTTTTGCATTCTTTACACAGTATACTAATTAACTAAATGAAATAATGCATGTGAAGTGTTTAGTTCACTATTTAGCACATGCTGTGATGATTAGTACACTTTAGTAAACTGCCTTGGGAACAGAAGTAAGCAGGTTCAATTGATGAATTTAATCACATTTTTTGAAGTATGTTAAATAAGTCTGTTTTAAAGATCTAATCGCTACTTACTTTTCATAAATGCATTATTCTCTCTTTTTTTTCCCTGAAGATATCACTAGATTTTTCTTTTTAAATGTTTTTTTTAGCTTAAATGCTTGGTTATATTATTTCATGAAGATCTAGTTGATTTTAGTAAATGATTCATGAACCAAGCAGTATCCAGTTGAGCTGGCAGAGGGAAGATCTAAAGAGTTGTGCATAATGCAAGGTTTTTTTTCATTTGCTCATTATTTACTATTTATTAAATATTTTATCTTTTGTTGTTCTTTCAAGTTTTTATTTAAATTCTAGTTAGTTAACATATAGGGCAATATCGGAGTGGAATTCAGTGATCCATCAGTTGCATACAACACCCAGTGCTCATTCTGTTAAGTGCCTCCTTCATGCCATTTAGCCCATCCCCTGCCCGCCTCCATCCCCATCAACAGTTTGTTTTCTGCAGCTAAGAATCTCTTATGGTTTGCGTCCCCCTCCTTTTTTCCCCTTCCCTGATGTTCATCTGTTTTGTATACTTAATCAATAGAATCCTGGCAGCTGCCACTGTCACTTTTCACTTAATACCATTCTCTTCATCTTTCCCACAGTGAGGAAGTCTGGACTTAGGCACACCTGTAAGCTCCTGTCAGGGGGAAAAACACAGCAAATTTGCCTCCCCTGGCGTCCAAGTCAACCGGATCACACTATGAGACGCATGGCCCAGATTTCCCCAGCAGATGCCCCAAGAGTCAGTTAACAACCCAGAAGTATAATGACATTAGTGTCCATGGCAAGAATGTTGACCAAGAGGGATACAGGAACAAGTAGGAATGACAAATAAACCTCTTCCTTTCCTTCTCTTAATGATTATTCTAAGACACAGGAATTCCACACAACATCTCGGGAGACATTCCCTGCTGCTGGCCATGTTTTTTGTGAATCTGTAATTGAATAGTTAACAAATGATTTTTTATTGGCTTTCCTTTCTCCCGATCTCGTTTCCCATTTTCCTCCACTCTTATTACTGGGATTGTACCCCCAGTAAATCATTAGCACATCAACTCTGTCTCAAGCTCTGTTTTCTAGGTAAAGTGGGCTAATATGCATCATAATACTATAAGGGATTTTTTAAAGGGAAATCATGATGAGTCTTTTGTAATGTTCTTAATGTGTCTTTCCCCTTTTCTTCATTTATTGCATTGAAGTTCCATAAACTAATTTTATTCAACGCATGGACATCCAAGTCACTTTGGAATCTCATTTCATAACTTATTTCAAGTTTTAAGTTATAATAATTTTAAATTATAGCCTACCTTTCCATCAGAGGTTTAGTGGGCTATAAGAAGAAGAAGGAATTCAGAAAATCTCAGTTAAATAACATGGATTGTCATATTTTTCTTACTCAGACAACTGAGTTTAACAGCCAAAATAATGGCTTTTATGGCTTGAACAAACAACGGCTCTTCATCCGTATTCCCGGGGGCTTTACCCACTGGTATTTATTGGATGGCTAAAGACAATGCTGAAATTGTGCTTCTTTTGGCCAACGAACGGAAAGCCCAGATGCCGAGGTGAACAAAGATTTGTTCTCTGGTAGCAGCTAGAGCAGCTGTCTCTTTGGCGTATTCCTTAGAAAGCTTCGAAGTTGCCTGGGATACAGACTTCGAGAAGTGGGATTCTGTAGAGTCTTCAAAGATTTTTTTTTTGAAGGATAAAGCCCATATAGACATTAAATTGACAACACAGCTTCTATCCAACATATATATGATAAACTGATTTGCTTATCTGTGGAAACATGGCATATTATAAATAATCCAAATTACAGCACTAAATGGACTGCACATATTTTGTTATGATGAGGAAAATGGGACCTACAGATGAAGCCTAGAAGTAAAGATTTGAGGATCACCTTTGAACCAGTTTTCATGCAATGCTTTGAGTTTCTGTTTTCACTAATCTTTAGTGATTGTAAATCTTCCTTCAGTAATTGCTAGTAGTTTAACAAGCAAATAGAAATCAAAGTAACACAATCCTAGCTAAAATATATTATCGAACACTGTCAAAATGAAGAGGATTGTCTATTTAAGTGATCAGTGGTAATGTTTTAGTCATTGAATCCTAACTCAGAATGGGTGAATTATAAATTAAATATATATATATATATATATATATATATATAAAATTGATATAGTATATGGTATGTCATATATACACACACATATATGTGTGTATATATAGTATATGGTATATAGTATGTGTGTGTGTGTGTGTGTGTGTGTGTGTGTGTGTAATGTATGATATATAGTATATAAAGTATACTGCAATACAGCTGTTTTTTAGAAAAGAAAAAATTTACAGGTGATTGTCAAGAAAAGAGTATCCTCTGAAGCCCTGAAGTCTTACATCTGTTCCGTAACCACCTAAAACTGGCTGTCTCTAGAAATCCGACCACATTTGTGGAGCTGAAGGAGCATCTGGCTGTGACTGTGTCCGTCTACTTACTGCTCACCTTACCATCTTACAACGTGGAAGCAGTCACTAGAACCATCATGCCATTAACTTCCATTGCTGATCAGATGTCCCTCTCGTATCTGGTACATCTTATCTATAAGTAAAAGGCACCTTTATGTTACCATGTTTAGGCACCTAAGTCTCATCATTTTAGGTGGAATGTACGAACAGCCATTCCTTTCAGAAAGAATGTTGCATGTACCCTAAGAAAATGGAAATACTGAGGCAGGCAGATTGATGGTATTTTATATTGAAGAAACAGACCTTTGAATGTTTGCCAGGCTTTGAGGAAGGGTCAGCCAGAGCCCCCAAAAGGAGGCAGTTTGCCCATCTTCCTGTCAATAACACTTAGCACGCTGAGCTGTTTTATCAGACAGATGGTGGACCATCAACCGTTATGACCAATACAGTGCTGCCACTCATGCAGAAGGTCCCATGACTGTTAAGCTCCTCTACTCCATCAGACATGGCTCTGTTTGTGTGGCCCTTTACAACTCTGCTTCCTAGATTCTATGGTCCCAGTGGAAGGAAGGGAACATCGTTAGGGAACTTCAGTAGGGTTTTGAATACTTTCATTCAGCTTTAACAAAAGAATTCTGACTTACCAAAGGCTTGCTAGGGTTACTGGCAGCAATGACACAATTAAAATTTCCATTGAATCATAAAATGTTCTTCAAATTTAAATATTTAAAATATGTATTACCCTTCAGATTGATGCATAATTTCTTCAGAATTTAAAAATCAGTTTTAAAATGAAATTTAGATTGTCTGACCCTGAGGGAAGAAAAAGGCATTTTTGCCAATGATTAAAACTGGTAGAGAGTCTTTTGTTTTGCTTGCTTATTTATTATTTTTTTAAGATTTCAATTTTTTTCAGTAATTTACACCTAATGCAGGGCTCAAATTTATAACCCCAAGATCAAGAGTCACACACTCTACCAACTGAGCCAGCAAGGTGCACCCTTGTTCTTTTTTTTTTTTTTTTTTTTTGAGAGCCTTTTAAAGTTAGGTGGAGATTTATGATTATCTTTTCTTTAAAGATTTGTGTATTTATTTTAGAGAGGTGGGGAGGGGCAAAGAGAGAGGGAGAATCTTAAGCAGACTCTGCCCTGAGTGAGGAGCCTGATGACCCCACTTGATCTCACAACCCTGACATCATAATCTAAGCCGAAACCAAGAGTCATGTGCTCAACCGACTGTGTCACCCAGACACCCCGATGTTTATCTTTTTTTTTTTTTAAAGATTTTATTTATTTATTTGACAGAGAGAGATCACAAGCAGACGGAGAGGCAGGCAGAGAGAGAGAGAGAGAGAGGGAAGCAGGCTCCCTGCCGAGCAAAGAGCCCAATGCGGGACTCGATCCCAGGACCCTGAGATCATGACCTGAGCCGAAGGCAGCAGCCTAACCCACTGAGCCACCCAGGCGCCCCTCTGATGTTTATCTTAAGTACATTTACATTCAAAGACTATAGTCCCCAAAATACATACTTCTCAAGTTTCATGACACTTAAAAACCCAAGGACACGTGAAATGGTGATCAGTAGAATGCAGTATTTGCACCCGGACTTCTTTGTAACCTGAGAAACAAATAGGAACTTAGTAAGAGAGTGTTAAAATACCTGTAGGATTCTGTCAGTGCTTTCCCTTTGCATAACTGTTAGTATTTCTGGAAACAGAAAAACTTTAAGTGGTTAGAAGTGTTGAATAAGGACCAACCTGGAGACTTCTTACTTGAGACAAGCACCTCTTAACATCAGTCCTATTCCTGAATGATGGGACTCTGATCCATTTATCTGACCCAGTTACACATTTGTTTCTTTACATTCAGATAAATCATGAATATAGGAGTATACCTAATTGTTAGCCTAGAATTGTTTGCCCCAAATAGTCAAAAACCATCCTGTCACCACCAACAACAAAAGGGAACTCTTCTCCCTTTATTAGGTTCACATTTAAAAGAGGAAAACACCATTGTTTGTCAAGCTGGTATAGCCTGTTCAAAAGCAACAACAAAATAGTGGACAGGTAAGTATCCTATGTGGAGTCACGGAGGGAGCCATTGGGCCAATTCCTTTAGATAATTGGTTTGATACGGGTATTTGCTTACATAGACTGGCTTCAGATTTTTTTTTTTTCCTTTTCAAGCTGAAGCTGTTTTCATTCACACTTGGGGTCCTCCATCTGTCGATAAAGCCTGTTAGCTCACCACCTCACTGGCTCTGAGGTGCTAGTTTTCCATCTGGTAAAGCCCTAAAGAGAACCCCAGAGTCAGAGAAGCGTGAATCCTATGGGTGCTCTCAACTCCAAGGCTTGTGTCCCCAAAGAGATGGGGTCTCTTTGAGAATTGGCAAATGTTTAGAAGCGATACATTCTGAATACATTCATTCCTTCTCCTATTTCAGAAAAGATACCTAGTAGTTCAGGCAAAACGCTGAATTAGGCTAATTGTACGAAGTCACTCTTGTTGCCCTCCCACTTCTCCTTTCCTTGTTCCTTTCTCCTTTCATGTAACCATGAACATTTCACTATGCACTAATGTAATGTCACGTAGATATTGACATACGGTGTCACAGTGCTGTGTAATAAATTTAACTTAGAATATAGAGAAAAAAGAAATATAATGGTTGCGGGAAAAGGATGATGGAAAGCTATCTTTCAAAAATATATGCTATAAGAGCCTATACTTTTTTACTAGAGGTGAGTCATAAACTGAACAGTGAGTACCTTAGTCGCTTGCTCAGAGAGAAAAAGTTGATTAATGGTATTCAAAAAACCTACTCAATTGATTTGAAAAAAAATTAGACATTCCTGACACTGAGATTTGAAAGAATTTTTTTCTCATGGACTCTCATTAAAAGGATACTGTCTGATATAGAGAGTAAATTCTTAATGATATCCTTCCAGTAACTGCAACAAATTCCATGGGGCTACTTCTAATAATGACTTTTAGTAAATTAATAGCAAAGCTTTGAGATACAGTTCAACAAAAGCAAAACACTGTGAACTAAATTCACAGTTTTCTATTGTCTGTATTAACCCCAAAATAAAAGTGTCAGTGAGTTCGAATTTACACTGCCTGGAAAGTATCTGGACTGTAGCTCTTTTTCTTGGCCAATTAAATATAGACCCATATGCCTTGATAACCATCCATCCTGGAAGTAATCAGGGTTGACACCATTTTAGGAAATATGATGACCAACAGGACATGTGCTTAAACAGAAAACCACATGAATTTCTTCAGAATGAGCCATGGGGCAAGGAAATAGCCTTTTATAGGATCAAAACTTTCCTAAAATAATTAAAATTCTGGGTCTAATCCAGATATATACAGATATCTATGTAGATATATTCCAGATACACAAACACACACACACACACACACACACACACACACACACACACACACATTTGTAATCAAAGCCCCGACTTTCTATAGCAAAAGATAAACCTGAAAATCATTTTATCCTGGAAAGATTTTAAAGAACCATCATGCGACACAAACAGTAATTTATTGGTTTTGCAATCTTATCTTTTCTGGAAAAGTTTTCCCAAAACAGACTAGCTCTTCTTAACACAGAAGGTCTTGGTTCTCGCTATTTTCTCGGCTCCGTGTTTGTCTTCTTTGCTGGCTTTACCCTCAGGTGAGCTTCCTCATTCTAGTGACAAGATGCCCACCGGTAACCCTGGAATATATTATCCCAATTAAAAGAGTATACATCTCCCTTCAGAGTAATGGCAAAAGTCCTGGTCTTAATGTTACTGGTCTAGCTTGAATCCAATGCCCATTATGAGCCTATCACAATAGTCAGATGGATAAAATATACTTATTAGCCAGTTCCAGTTCATATGCCTAGACTTGAGATAGAAAGAAAGGGAAAAAGTAGTTCCATCTGAATGTCATATACATATACCAGGAGTCAGCAAACTGTGGCCCACAAGCCAGCTACCTGGTTTTGTGAATAAAGTCTTATTGGAATATAGTCAATGTCTGCTTGTTCATGTGTTGCCCATATCTGCTTTCATGCTGCAATGGCAGAGTGGAGTAATTACAACAGAGACCATATAGTCTGCAAAACCCAACCATTTACTATCGGACCCTTTAAGAAGAGGTTTGCTGACTCTTCACGTGGACCAGGAAATGGAAAGGCTCTCAAAAGAAAAACAAGGACTATTTCTATCCCAGTTTACATCTGCTGGCCAGGCTAAATCAATACTACACCACCAGGATAAACTGCTTACAAAATATCCCCACATAAATTAGTTACTTGAATTAATCAGGTAGAATTTAGAAGACATCTTAAAAAATAATATTTAATTATTTTAAATTATCTTCTAAAATCACCTTAATTGAAGACACTGCCACCATTATATATATATATATATATATATATATATATATATATATGGAAGGATGCTTAACTTTCTTTTTCTCAAGGTAGGCTATAGAGAAAGAGAAACACTTGAATCCAATTCATCCAAGGTGATATTAAAGCATACAAGTTAAAAACAAACAAAACAAGGAAAGAAGCTTCTTGGCTGATAATGGCTAAGAGCAGGTAATGATGGCTTAGAGATGAGGCATACACTGTTCCAGTTACTTTATATATTCTCATCTCATTTAACCCTCACCATCAACTGTGTGGCGTAGGCATTATTACCATTTTACAGATGAAGCTCAAAGAGGACAAGGAGCTTGCTCTGGCTGTAAAAGTTACAGCCGTAGAACTAGCCCCTGAACCCAGACAGGTGACTGTCTCCCCTGGGAAAAATAAAAACTAACTCATGGTGAAGTGAACAGAGAATGAACCACTCCAGGGTTGACATTCCGTGGCTGTGCTCCACTACCGATCCGTGGCAGTTGTCCAGTGTCCAAAGAATCTCGGAGATGTCAGATGTCACACAAGAATCTCTCTAACAGATGTTATCCTCGAGAACAGTTTCTCATTTCATAGGCTATACCAGAAGGATTCGGGTGTTTATATGCGTCACGGGGTTCATGATTCAGCAGGACGCTGACCAGTGATAGAGGCCTCCGCTGAGGGGCTGGAGGACTGGATGGTTTTCCTGACTTTGCCAGGTACATGCGACACAAAAGTGAAATTCAGCCATTCTGATATGTGGATGAAACGTCATCAGCTTCCGGAGAATGATGTAAACATTTACACAGAAAAGAAAGCTGGGCACTTGGAGGAAGCATTATGTGACCCAAGGCGAGTCGTGGGACACTGAGTAGCTACTTTGGAGCTAAAGGAAACTTTCAGATGTGTGATCACTAAAAAATACTTTTTATTATGGAAATTTTCAAATGTACACAAAAGTGGAGAATCCGTGTTTATGTCATGTACCCTATCCTAGCTTAAATAATTATCAACACTGGTCTCATCTTTTTTCATCTAGCGGTAACATACCCAACCCCCACTGGATCACGTTAAACTTCAGTCATCACATCACCTCATCTGTAAGTTCTTCAAAATGCATTTCTAAACAATAATGCTATGAAAAAACAATCACAATAGCATTCACATATCTGAAAAAATAAGTGATAAATTCTTAATGTCACTAAATAACCATTTATTGTTCAAATATCCCTGGTTGTGTCATATATATGTATTTCATACACCTACACATGTGATTGGTCCTAGAAAACATTTCATATTCAGGATCTTACTGAATGCATCTCCATGGTGTTACTTAACACATTCTTTTTTGTCTTGTATTTCCTATAAACTGGTAATGGATCTAAAAGCTTGGTTAGATTTAGGTTTGATTACTTTTTGGCAATAATAAATTGTAAAAATCATGTGTTTCACCTCCCTACTGCATCTCATTAGGAGGCACATTATCTGGTTGTCTCTCTTTTCGTAATGATAATTGATTAATTGGTTCTGATGTTATCAACCTGACTCATCCACTAAGAAGTGTGGGATCACTTTTATGGGTGCACACAAACTTCCAAGAAACAAGCTGACCGAGTTTCAAAAAGGAACAAACTTTTTGGAAAAGACAACTTCCCTACTAACTGTGGTTTATAGTCTACAGACATGGGATTTAGTCACAAATATTCTTAAATGGGGGGGGGGCTTAAAGTTCCATATTGTGAGTAGGGAAGACAACTTCTCTGGAATACCCTATTTAGAATTGTGCAAAAATGAAATTCAGTGCTAGTACCTTCTCCATTAGCAAGTCCTTCTACATCCCCAATATTTTCCCCTATTATTTCACCAAAAGAACATTGCTAATTTTATTTACTTATAGAACTAGTACTATGGCAGACCAACAGACTTTTTTTTCTAGAGTGATAGGCCATATGCAATAATTAGTTTCCATTGCAAAATTATCCAAGGAACCAGTTATGCTAGTGGCCTCAATTGCTTTCTACAGAGTTAGTCTGTTGAAATCATTTCTGGAACATTTACTATACATTTTGCATTGTGTGAGGCTGTGATAAAACAGGCATAATCCTATCCTCACAAAGTGTTTCAGGGAATATACATATTAATAAGAAATTAAATTAAGAATTAGAATGTGCAAAGTATTGCTAAGAAAGTAGAGAATGCTGTATACCATGGGAATCTCTGCTACAATTTGTGTGTCAGGGAAGATTTTGGGGGGAAAATCTAATTCCTGGAGGAAGAGTAGAATTGTGGGTCTGGTACTATTAAGTAATTTTTCCAACTCCAAATGAGTCCCAAAGTTCTTGAGTGATTTTTCTATTAAAATTATCAGATGTCCCTAATATTCAAACCCGGTAGAAACTATTATATATCACATAAGAAACCATAAAACCCTCTAAGTTATTTTTTTTCTCCACATAAAATTTATTATAAATAATGTTAATGTCAGGGCATCAGTCCCTGTCATAAACTCAACAAATGACATTCTGGTCTCTCTGATAGCTTCTTCTCAAAAAAAGCCAACCTCACTTTTAACAACCATTTGTAAGCAATTAGTACATTACTTATGCACGGTAGATAGCAAAGATCAGGAAAAAGCTGTAGACCTAAACTGGAACACTTTTCTATACAATCTCTTGAAAAATCTTAAAGATATAATAGAAAACACAGGCTAGATACCAGTAAATGTAGATAGAATCTTGATTTGTTGCACAGACTTTCATTTTACAAAATGACATAATGGTTAAGAGCCAGCAGAAGGAACGAACTTCAATTTCCGCTCTACCACTTACAAGCTCTATACTGTTGAGGCGGTTACATGGTGTCTATCTGCGCCCTAATTCTCGTGACAAAGTATAATAATAACAGCTTCTCCAAAGGGTTCTAGTGAGGTTTGAATGAGATGATGTGTCCCAACACTCAGGATTATGGCAAGAACATGGAAAGAAAGTATTAATATTAAAAATTAGCTAAATATTAGCTATTTTTATTACTCATAAATGTGCACTGATAGATTTTTTTCAAGCCCTGAAGGCCAGGTCTAATGGTGAGTCAAGCCGAGTTCAATTTTTGGTCTAATACTGAGTAGCATTTTTATTAGTTCACTGAAAAATTCTAACCCTTGTGTGTATTTATGATAACACTGGGCGGGTAACCAATTTGAGCTTCATTTCCTTATTTAACAGATAATTTAGTATCTACTTTAAAGGATACATAGATCTAATAGTTCAAAAATCAATCCACACATATATACTAAATTGATTTTTTTAGTATAAAGAGTAAAGATAATTCAAGGAGAGAGTCTTGTAAACAAATGGAGATGGAACAACGGGGTATCTATAGTGCATCAATCCATTTTCCACACTATACACAGGAGAAGCTCATTGTAATCTTAAGTATGGCAAATACATCCATATAAGTACAATCCATATAAGAAAATACTGATATATTGGGTTTTGTAAAAAATAAAATATCTGCTCTGTGAAAGACACTGTTAATAGATGGAAAAGACAACCCAAAGACTAGGAGAAAATGTTTGCAAATCATATACTGAAAAAAGACTTGTATTCAGATGATATAAAGAAGTCTCAAAACTTACTAAGAAAATTACCACCCAAAACAAAATATGGGTAGATGATTTAAGAAGAGAGTTCACTGAAAATTATATAAAGATGGCAATTAAGCACATGATAAGCACATAAAAAGATGTTCAAAATCATCAGCCATTAGGGAAATGCAAACTGAAACCACAGTGAGACAGTATTCCACGTGCACTAGCAGGTCTGAACTCTGAACGAGACTGCATGCTGATAAGGATATAAAGTAACTTGGACTCTCAGACCTTGTTGGTGAGCCTGGAGAATGGTGCAGCCACTTTGGAAAACAGTTTGGTAGTTTCTTATTTGGCTAATCAAACATATACTTACCATGTAACGCAGTAATCCCATTCCTATTTACCCCAGAGAAATGGAAACTTATGTTCCCACAAAAACTTATACACGAGTACTTATAGCAACTTCATTCAGAATTACTCAAAACCTGAATACAACCCCAATGTCCTCTGAATGGTGAGTGGGTAAAACAACCTTGGTACATCTATGCAATGAAGTACTATTCAGCAATAAAATGGAATGAACTACTGATACACACAATAACATGAATAAATTTCAATGTATTTTAAGTACAAGAATCCAGACTCAAAAGTTTGCTTATTATAGCACTCAATATATAATCCATTCTGGTAAAGGCAAAATGATAGGGACAGGGATTGGGGATGGGGAAGGAAATAACTATAAGTGGCTGAAAAATATTTGTTAAAACCTGATTGTGATGGTGGCCACATGACTGTACAAGCTCTGTGACAGCTACAATAGCCAAATAATGAAAAGTCCATTGACTGGTGAATGAATAAAGAAGATGTGGTACATAAAACAATGAAATATTACTCAGCCATAAAAAGAATGAAATCTTGCAGGGCACCTGGGTGGCTCAGTCACTAAGCGTCTGCCTTCGGCCCAGGTCATGATCCCAGGGTCCTGGGATGGAGCCTCACATCAGTCTCCCTGCTCAGCAGGAAGCCTGCTTCTCCCACTCCCCGTATTTGTGCTCCCTTGCTGTGTCTCTGTGTCAAATAAATAAATAAAATCTTTTAAAAAAATGAAATCTTGTCATTTGCAATGATGTGGATGGAGCTAGAGTGCATGATGCTGAGTGAAATAAATCAGTCAGAGAAAGACAATTCCGTACGATTTCCCTCATATGTGGCATTTAAGAAACAAACTGATAAACACGGGGGGGGTGGGCAGGGAAGAGAGGCAAGCCAAAAAACAGACTCAAAAATATAGAAAAAAATCATGGGTTCCCGGAGAAGGGGTGGGGGGGGGGGTGGGTTAAATAGGCAATGAGGACGGAGGAGGGAACTTACGATGAGCACCAAGTGTTATATGTAAGTGTCGAATCACTAAATTGTGCACCTGAGACTGTACAATCATGTCAAAATGAATAGAACTTACACCAAAAGAGTAAATTTATATATATATAATAAAATAATTAAAATAATCAAAATCATTTAAAATAATTAAATAATTAAATAATCAAAAATATTTAAATAATTAAATAATTTAAAAAAGTCTTTAGTGGTGGGAATTGTATGG
The DNA here is from genome assembly GCF_002288905.1 of Enhydra lutris kenyoni. Lineage (NCBI taxonomy): Eukaryota > Metazoa > Chordata > Mammalia > Carnivora > Mustelidae > Enhydra > Enhydra lutris. The sequence continues at coordinate 3,889,520 of NW_019154105.1, forward strand.
TGGCTATGGTAGTAGTACTAGTATTAGTATTGGAAAATCCTGTCAAAAATTACTAATATTTCCCCCAAGGTATTTTATTTTAGGAAATTAATACAAACTCAGGCCAGAAAACAAACAAACAACTGTCAATTTCATGGGTTTGTATAAAGATTAAATGAGAAGATATATGCTACCTCATCACACTGCTCTCTTCAATAGGCAGTAGACAATGGACTCCCAGTAAATGAACATTATTATTCTTATTGTCATTGATAAGATATTTTATCTCATGCTCAGAGTCTTTCATTGACTTTACAGTAATTTCCCAAAGGGGAAAGATGGCTAGTGTAGATACAATGAAGTTCCCGAAATACTGAGGGAGTTCAAACTATGGACTAAAATAAACTGGCAGAAATTTACTTAAAACAAATAGAAGTATCTACATATTTTCATAAATCAATTGATCAAATGCTTAGTAGAAGGAACTCAACCAGGAGTTAATATAAGACAGAAGATGGGGTCTTTTGCTGACAACTAGCTCAAAGTGACTTAGTGGTGTAACATTGTTGCCAAAGGAAAATACAGGCTGCGTTATTTGAAATATAGTAACCTATTCAAGGGAAAGACAGTCCATGGCATTCCACTCTAACCTGAAAAATGGTTTCCACCTTGGGATACACACTTTAGGAGGGGCACTGACAAGTTGGACTTGTCACCTGTATGAGTGTAACCAAAGAGAAACCTTGTTATAAAAGAATTGAGGGAACTGGTGATGCTCTTTCTGAGTAATCAATGAGTCTACGTCCAGTCCTACCCATGGCACAATATCTGTCTCACTTAAGTAAAATTCCACACCCAACTTGTTAGTTTGATCTCAAATTGTTTCTTAAGAGATTCACTCACACTCTTAAACTAATTTATGTCAAATACCAGAGCAATTCTGAAATTGACTTCTGTGTGCTTGTTCTTGTTCAATCCTTCCCATCAAAGTCAAAATATTCTCAAATCTCTTCTATTGAAAATACAGAAATAGCCCCTCTCCACCTATATTTTTCTCTCATTAAAAGATTGCTTATATTTTCTTCCCACTCTATCCTAAGTCTAACCCTTATCACTTCATTGAAACAATGCTTTCAGGGTGCCTAGGTGGCTAAGTCATTTAAGTGTCCAATTCTTGATTTCTCCTCAGGTCGTGATCTCAGGGTCATAAGATCAAGCTCTGCATCAGGCTCCACACTCAGTGTGGATTCTGCTTAAGTCTCTCTCTCTCCCTCCCCTGTTCTAAGAAAGAAAGAAAGAAAGGAAGGAAGGAAGGAAGGAAGGAAGGAAGGAAGGAAGAAAGAAAGAAAGAGAGAAATGGGAAAGGAAGAGAAGGGAAGGGAAGGGAAAGGAAGGGAAAAGGAAAGGTAAAGGAAAAGAAAGGAAAGGAAAATGAAAAAAAAAAAAAGAAACAGTACTGTCTAAAATCACCAGTGACTACAGGTTGCCATCTGTAGCTGATAATACTCAGGTCTTTTCAAGTGAGTTCTAGCCAACACCCACATCTCATTTTTCACACAACGTTCTCTACCTTTGGTTTCTTTGATATTCACTCTCTTCCTTCTCTGTCTCTTCACTCTCTTGTCCTTCTCTGTCTCCTTTGGCTGATGGTTGGCTCCCAAAATCCATTCTCTATTTCTTCAGTAGATTTCATATTTAAGCTGGGCACATGGCCACTGAAACCTCCATTACAGCTAGTCTGCGTCTAGGTCAAGCAAAAGAGATATGTGCAACTTTCATGTCACTTTCCTAAAAGGAGACTCTGACCTCTCCTCCCAACCTTTCTCCTTCTGTGAATGAGAAACTGGTGAAGAGCTGAGATGGCCCCTGAAGGAGCAGTGGGGCTGCAGCACAGACCCCGGGTCCATGACAGATGCATGGAGCAGAGCGGCCTATTCATCCTGATTACCTGCTTTCCCAGACAATTTGTAAAAAAAAAATCACTTCATCTTGTTTCAACCATCATATTTTTTGGTCATTCTTTACAGTCAGTTCATCCCATACCTAATAAAGAAAAACTTTGATACTTAATAGTAGAGTGTGGGGGGTTGGTTTTTTTTTTTTTTTTTTTAAGATTTATTTATTTGAAAGAGAGAGCGTGAGCACACATGAGTGGGGGGAGAGGCCGAGGGAGAGAATCTCAAGCAGACTCCCTGATGAGGGTGGAGCCCAATGCCAGGCTTGAGCTCATGATCAATGAGATAATGACCTTAGCCAAAATCACCAGTCGGACACTTAACTGACTGAGCTACAGGCAGTAGGTTTTGCTGAAAGAAACTTAAAATATGTGGTATTCACTTAGTATAGTCGGGAAGTCAGTGTCACAACACATACATACACACACCCCCGTGTGTGTAGGCTTGGAGCTGGAAAGCCTCTTTATACCATGGTAAAAATGCTTCCTCAAACCGTCACCTGACCTAACTTGGACGGGATACCCCTTTCTTATAAAAACTGTATCATGAAGGCAAGCACTCGGAAAGAGCCAGAATGTAAGTATATGTTGACTGCACTCTGACATTTTAAAAAGACACTAAGAGAAACATGAAGTGACAGCTGTTTAAAGGAAGCTCTTTGAAGGGATGCCCCCTATGCCTGAAGCTGTATGAACTAGTGCACAGTGACTGGGAACCTTGTAGAGTTGGAAACGCCAGCTACTACACACCAAAGAGCAGGAAATAAGACTCCAGGCCTCTTTTGAGCTTCCTCCATTAAACCCATGTAGGTCCTCTACACCAGAAAATGGGAGCCGGCCCAGGGGCAGACATAAGATTAAGTGTATCATGTCCTCTCTCAAGCCTGTTATTTCTGACGGTGTCAAGTTAGCCATCTGATGCTGTGATTTTTAGCCAGAAAATGGTATCAATTCTGCGCATTTCATGTTGTCTCCACTGCCCCACCCATGTTCTCATCATCACTTGCCAGGAACGCTAAGACAGCCTTAAAACTGGATTTCCTGTTCCACACTTGTCATTCAGTGCGTGGCACCACAGCCGTAGTGATGTTTTAAAGAAAGTAAATTTAATCATGGTACATACGTTTAAAAGACCACAATTCTTCAAGTATATTAGAAAAAAGATCAAAACCTCAAATGGTCCATGAGCCCCTACAGTCTAATACTCAACTACTACCTCTCCAAACATTTTTTAAATAAACTTATTTTTGTAGTAGTTTTATATTTACAGAAAGATTGCAAGTACAAAGTTCTCATATACCCTCAAGCTGTTTCCCCATTATTATTAATATTAATATTGTACATTTGTTACAACTGAGGAACTAATACTAATACCATTATTATTAATTAAAGTCTATACTTCAGAGTTCTTTAATTTTTATTTAATATCCTTTTTTGTTGTTGTTCCAGGATCCCATCCAGGATATCACATTATATTACATTTAGTCACCGTGTCCCCATATAATGTTTGGTCAGACTTCTCACGTTTCTGAGGATTTTGACAGTTTTGAGGTATTTTGTAGAACACCTCTCAATTGGGATTTATCTGATATTTTTCTCATGACTAGTATGGGGTTGTGGGTTTTGGAGAGAAAGACCAGGTTGGTAAAGTGCTATTTCCATCATATGATATCAAGGGTATGTGATTTATCACTGTTGATGTTGACTTTGGTCACCCGGTCCCAGCATTATTTTGTTCCATTCTTCATTTCATTCTCAAAATTCTAGCCACCCTGGCCATCTGGTTGCTTCAAAAATACTGCTCTCTCTCTCTTTCTGGAACACTCATTTGTCACTTCCACTCTCCACTTCCATATGACGAGCACCTGCTCACCCTTCAGATTTATGCTCAAGGCACTTTCTCAGCAAATATTTCTCAGTTCAAGTCAGGCTTGGGCGTTTTTGTCTTATGCTTCCACAGAATCATGTTCCTTTTCCTTAGTTCACTTACTTAGCACTAAACTATAAACTCCAAGTAGAAAGGACTGTGTTTTATGTCTGCTTGTTTTGTACCCAACTGAGTATTCCTGATAGGTAATGTAATACCTGGCACCCAGGGGATCCTCAAGAAACAGTCATTGAATAAAATAGTAGTGAAACTGTGTAACACTTTCTTTACTATTTGGATTGTTCTAGTAACAGGAGAAATACTGTAAGAACCCTGTCAACATTTACAGCAGGACTTACAATGTAGCATGCTACAGTTCCTTGGCCTCAGCGATTTCAGTGCAGTTCTGGTGAAAGTGCCATGCATCCTTGTAGGACCATGGGAAGCCATATCTGGAACTGAGAGGGCAGTGCTCAACCCAGAGACGGGGGCATGAAGCAGATTGAGTCAATATCTCCCTCACTTCAGTTCCCTTGGTTCCTGTCCCAAATAAGCTACTTGTACCCAATTCTCTATCTCAAGGTTTCTTTTCAGGGGAACTAAGAAAAAATTCACGTGTTCATGTCATCTCAGAAATCAAAACAGAAGGTAATCTGGGAGTATCTATTAAAACATTACATGTATATATCCCTGGACCCAGCATTCTCAATCTTAGGCATCCACCTGACAGAAATAAGAACATGAATATGTAGGATATATGTATAAGAGTTCCTGTTGTAAAATTATTTAAAATCACAAAACCTGGACATAACCTGATAGGACAACAGAAGAGAATGTTTGATAAAATCATATATCCACAATACTGAATGTCATACAGCTATTTAAACACAATAATCTAGATATGAATTTATTGTCACTATTAAGTGAAAAAAATTATCAGGAGATGTATGAAATCTTATCCCATTGTGTTTAAAGGTAGGTAAATTTTCCCTTATGTGTGTGTGTATGCTTCTATAAGCAGATAAAAATATGGGAGCATAAATATAAAGAGTTTACACCAAATATCTCAGAAGGACAGGGTTATTAAGGGAGAGCAATTTTCTTCCTTTTTACATCTTTTTAAAAATTTATACAGATGATAGGTAGTATTTGTGTAATAAAGGAATATTTTTAAAAGTGAAAACAAAATTTAAGAACAGCAAATTAAGACACATGAAAGTACTAATTTATAGAATAAATAAAAATTACTCAAGTATCTCATTTCTAAGAATAGAATTAAAAGGAATCTGGGAGATATTCCACATGTGTTGAACATAAATCAGGAATAAGTATTCTTTCTTCAAATGTTAAAGTAGAGAAATATCAAAGACGATTATTGAGGATTTATACTTATCAAAGTATATTAGTGTAACTTCTCAAGTGAAAAGAAATAGGGAAAAGAATCAAATAATAGCAATAATAGTTAGATTTGAAAAATTATACTTATTAGGAAGAGACCTTCAAATCTAAAGATCTTCAAACCTTTGTGTGAATAAAACTAAAGGGATTCCAATGAAACAAACAAACAGAAAAAGAGCTTATGACGTGTATACTGAAGATTCCTGAGGTTGGTAGTAGATGGCATTTTGTGACTCGCCTTTTGACAAAAACAACACTGGCATTAACATAGCTGGCATCTACTGCAGTGCACTGTAGGCCTTGTGCCGCCTGGGGCCACAACCTTTCAGGCTTGCCTCCTGGCCATGCTTTGCTTCTCATCTCACACCTACACCGGACCCCTCTTGACTATGCCCTGTGGGTGTCTAGACGTCCAGATGTGGAGCCCTGCCTCTCATACATGCATGTGCAACTTCAAAGTGCAGAACTGACACCCTCTGGTCAATGGTCTACTTATTTTTACAAAATAAAACACAAAAAGGATAAAACAGAAACTAAAATTGTGATCTATATGGGGTAGAGTTAGGAGAAACACAGTAAGACATACAAGAATAGAAGCAACAATTCCATGGGTATTATTTTATGTAGACTTCTAACCCACATAAATTTTATATAATCAAAACATAAATTTAAATAAAAACAAACCCCAAAATTGGAAACAGCTGTTCACATACTCAAATGAATAACCTAATCACGTGGGAAAATATCATTCCACGTGACTTTTGAGTATAATATTTTGGGTATATCTATTGAGTGAGATACACTCTAAAAAAAACCAAAAAACAAAAAACAGCTACTCACAAAGAAATCTTTAACTTGATTTAGATGCAATGTTGGTATCATAATTTGGAAACTTTTTTATGATTATTCAAAAAACTGAATAAATGTTAATGCTATTGGGTACCAACACCTTCTGCATAACTATTTATATATTGGTTCAGAGAGTTAAGAAATATTATAATATTAAAATAGAAATGGAAATATTAATTGGAATTCAACACACAGCACCCACATGTACACACAAACACACACTAGCTATTCCAATGAAATGTTATAGAATTAATAATGTTCCTATAGTGATGAGTGTTAATAGTCCAGATCTTGATCCTGGGCTCCTTGAGTGGCTGGTTTCAGATCTAAGACAAGGAAAGTACAAGGTGAGCATAAAACATTTTATTATTCCAGAAGTTAAGGAAATGTTCAAAAACTAATAGAAGTTTGATTATATATAGTTTGAAAGCAAAATGGCTTTTTAAGTAAAAGTATTTGAGGACAAATGAAAAATATGAATATAAGTTATTATTGTTAATTTGCTAATGATATTGTGCATATGTAGGAGAATGCCTTATTTTTTAGGAATATATGCTGAAATATTTAGAGACAGAATGTAATAGTGCATGGAGCTTATTTTCAAATGATTCAGAAAATATGTATCATATCATATATACATACACATACAGATGAAGCAGACACAGCAAAAATAATAATTACAGTTATTGAAGATGAATGGTGGGTACAATAACCCTTGTACTCGCCTCCCAACTTCTCAGTATGCTTGGATATACACATCTAATAGAGCAAAGAACAGAACTGGAGCCACCATCCCCACCAGGTCCATTGTAGGGCTCTGGATTGTGGATTGCAACAGAAAAGGAGATGGTGAGTAGTGGTTATGGAGAATAAAAGAAAAATGGATGGATTAAAAAACAGCTTCCTATAAGCCAATATCATAACAGCTTGCTCATTAGATTAGTGTGATTACTTCTTTATTAGGCCTTATTTGAGCTGTCATCTGGTATCAATTAGGTCAGTTATAGTCTGTCAGGTCTACCGGAGGGAAATGGAGCAAGGTCCATCATGGCGTGAGGATGGCATAATTAAAGCAATGGAAATAATGGCTACTCTTCATTTAACCCTCATCCAATCAACCAAGCCCATATTGGCCTTCCACTCGTGTTGAATGCTAAAGATGTGGAAGAAGGGAAAAGATACTGCCAAAACAGAGTTTTTAAAATCTCGTTTCAATCATAAAACCAAATCAAGTCATTAGTGAGGTGATGAGTTACAGCTAAAATACACCAAAATATCAATGTAGAGACTAAAAAAGACTATAATTCATTTATAAATATGTTCATTAGTAACTTAATTCTATATATATGTTACATATCATACACACACACACACACACACTCTCTCTCTCTCTCTCCCAAAAAAAGAGAAGAACAAAGATGAGTTTGTACGTATTTTACTAGAATGCACAAATTCTGCATAGGTAGTCTAGAAGGACTAGCATCATTAAGAAGGAAAAGCATCATTAAGCTGACACGCGTTGAACACATAGTGCCCCTAACCCTTGGAGAATGTAAGCAGTATCTTGAGACCAAAATTGTAGTTGTGCTGAAAATCTTTCCAAAGCAATTTTAAGTCAGGTTGAATTTATTCAGTTTCAGCTCAGTTGTAAAAGTAACAGAGGAAGCATGGAAGATACAGAAATCCAATTTAGTCTAAGCATTAAAATATTAGAAAATAGTAGCAGTGAGTTTGGGATAATTATTCCAAAAGATTGAAGTATGGTGAAATTCCACTTATATACCCCTGAAAGATAAGGAGGTGTTTGGAACAATAGTTATCATGTATGACACACATGGAACACCAATTTTAATAAAACTTGGTTTTATTAATATTTAAATTAGACTTAATTATTACCCCAATCTATACAGTCATTCTGTCATGACTCAGAGAGCTCTTCAGGACTTTAGAGTTTTATGTATAGAAATTGAGCTGAAAAGGTAGTTACTATACACTATATCGTGTAAGTTGTTTCTTCAACAAAAAAGCTGGTAAGAGCTTGTCATTCCTTTTTCTTTCGTAAAAAGAGAATGCAAAAATAGGGAGTGTGGAGGTAGGGAGCACACCGTGTTTGTGTGTCACCGGTCATCTGGATTACAAAGTGAACGGGTGTCTGAGTGAACATGGGTGACACTGATCTGTTATCGGCCCCCGAGGCTCCCTTGCAAATGACGCTTTGACCTGTCTGTGACAAGTCCCTTAATCTTTCTGGGCCTCAGTTTTATCATTTATAAAATGAGGAGAGTGTATATTACTGGATAATACTTAAATTACTACTCAGTTTTAAATTCTGTACCTTTTATGACTTAGTTACCACTTTCTAAAGTCACTCACCTTTTACAGGAAAGAATTAGGCAGGTGCAAAGAAAACAAAAGTGGTATCAGATTCTTGGAAATATCCCTTCTCCCTCTCCTACTTTTTCTTCCTTCCTTTTCTTCTTTAAGATTTGGACAGTATTCCTCATTTAACTGATAAAACCGCCTACAGTATAGAACATTATGCTAATTATAATATCCTATCAAATTTCCTAGATCGTCACAGAATTTGCAGGTCACATTTCCCATGTTAATTTCCTAAATGTCTTAGTATCAATAGATATTAGCCAATGGCATCATTGTCCTAATAATGAACATCCTAAATTAGTTCTAAGAACATCTGAAGATGTCCTTAACATCTTTAGAACATCTAAAGAACATCTAAGAACATCTAAAGAACATCCTAAATTAGTTCTAGCCTGAACATTATTATGCTGTAATAAAGCCATCCCTTGTCATAATTCTTGTGCTTCTAGATTTCCTTTGATGATCCTGAAGTTCTAATGAAATGCCGTGTAAGTCTTCAAGGTTTAAGAAGCTACTAGCATTAGACACAAGGTAAAAGATTGTATCTAGCTTAGTTTTAAACCTTGATTCTTTGTTTACACAATATTTTCCCTGTTTATCATGCCAACTTATGGTAGACGATGTCTTCAACCCCATGCTTTTGGGGAAAAAAAAAAATTAGGCCATCACCAATATTACCACGTCATCTCCAATTTTATGGCAAAGGCACCAGGCTCTCCAATCCCTGGAGCCCCTCCACGGCTTTTCATCAGTAGTTTGACAGGCAGTAGCTTTCCATCGCTTTCCAAGTGAGCCTGGGGTGGCCAGTTCGCCAGGGCTCCCTGCAGTTCCACCAGAACATGGACGAGTTGATCTGCATCCCAATGCCTGCCATTGGGGCTATATGAAAATGCAGCCTCACTAACAGAAGCACAATATGCAAGATGCCAGTGCATCTCCGTGATTTACAATATGTCTAATGTGCAAGCCCAATGAAGAGGTTTGTTGTCTACCATAAAACCAGATGGATGTAAGCAGTGATTAGAAGCAATTAACTCTGTTCAGCACTAAATAACTTTCCATCATTAATGTACATTTTTCCACCTCATTAGAGGTACAGAGGAGAGCAAGAGGTAAGGAGTACTCAATTTGAATTTCAGATATGCATATGTTTAGAGGAAAAAACCCACATATTTGCAAGGAAAACAGAATACATTTTAATAGAAGCCTTGTTTTGATGCCATTCTGTTCCCTCAGTGCTGGCGGGGGCCCATCATCTATTTCACCAGCCATCCACCAAGCTGTAGGTGAGTAGGAAGTGAAGTGAAGGTCTGGTAAGAAATACAAGAAGGTATCAAAAGGTAAGGAATAATAGACACAGATTTTCTTCTGTTTTGCTTCCAGTTAACAGTAGTATGCTTTCAAGGATTGGTGATGTCGTTTAGGAGGATAAGGCTAGAAAATATCATAGTTATTGTCTAAGATACATTTAAAAGAACTTCAGCCTGAGGCATCGAAAAGTCACTGAATCCTCTACACCCACATCAAGAATGAACAATCCCATTTCAGTTATTTGATGAATTTACTAAGTAGAACTTTTGCTAATTGATATTATAAAAAAATAAACTATATCCCTCACCAAAAACTTTCAAATATCATTGAGTTCTTCAAGTATTATAGGAAAAATTCTAGGCCACACACTTAAAAGGTAATGTTAAATGAATAAGGGAGATACACTATCATCTCAAATATAAAATATTCAGGAAAAAAATATTAGAAATAAGTAAACTAAAATAGAATTAATGAATGTTCTAGGTAATAGGATTCTGGGTGATTTTTCCCTTTGTTATTCTGATTCATATTTCCCAACTTTTCTATAATGTACAATTATTTGTTCATTTATCTCTTACTCTGCTCCCCAGAGGATTGGACATAACTTAGTATGTACGAGTTAATAGGTGTTTTGTATGTATAAATAAATACAAAGAAATAGTAAAGCAGGGCAGTTGTATTTCCCTTTGACGACTATGAATGGATAACACTTATTGTTTATCAAAGTCTTTGATCTTTTTAAATGTATTTCTGATGATACTAATAGCTAAGATGTAATATTTCCTCTTTGCCAAGTATTGCTCTAATTTACATGTATGGATTTGTTTAACCCTCACTCAATAATCCTATGCATCAGAGACTATACATAATCCCACTGTGGTTGATTTAAAGCTACCAATGATTTATCAATCAGATTACAAAATTCCTGAAAATGTAAGTCAGCTCACAAAAACAAGTACAAGCCAGCTCCAGCATATCACTATTTTTTTAAGGGCCAAACTGCATGTTTTACAGAGCTGAGCATGCCACGAATAAGCAGAAACATCAACAGCTCTGTCTCTAAAAATTATGCCATCAATATGTATGTTGTGATGGACGCTGTTGTCAATGGCCACCCTCTGTTCTCCCATTTTTCCCTCCTAAAAGAACTTGATTTTGCATGTTGTCCACTCCTACTCCAGAGGGAGCTTTCTGGCGCATCTACACCAAGAGGAGCCCAGCCTTTACCTGATGCTATTATTGGTCAAAAAATGGGCCCATGCCCTAGGCCAGCCTGAACATACTAAAGAGAAGAATATACACCCGTACTTTGAGAAGCACATTGTTACTGTTCCTGCCGTTTGTGAATGTAATGTAATGACTTGTCCGATGGCTAAAGCAAGTGAGCTTGAAACCAGGAACAGAACCAAGTTTGAGATGAAGCGGAGCGAAGGGAAGCAGAGAACAGACAGTAGGCGTCTGTGATAATAGCTCTGAGCCACTCGTGTCCACTAAATCAAAGCCGTCATTTTCTAAGCGGTGGAGTTGGAACTTTCTTTCACTTGGAGGCCAAAAGCATCTGAACTGATACAGGCTTTAACTCAAGATACAGTAAACTAGATGATACACCTGATTAGGAGCTCAAGCCCGGCTCACCTAACTATACATAAATCCTTAAAGCTGGCTACAAAATTTACACTTTCTGGTCTTGTGAAGAGAAGCTCACAATCAAGGAGAGGCACCTAGAGAAGAAGGAATGTGAAAATACCTTTGAAGGAGAACAATGGTAAGAAATGTGGGCAGTTAACTCTTGCCTAAGGACAGCAGTCGGGACAGGGTGGGGTTAGTCACTGTTAGCATATCAAAAAACAAGCAGAAGGAGGGACACAAGTTATGCACAGGACTGTCACCTAATTTAAGACCAACATGACATAGAAAATAAGTATTTTATTTTTGTCTAGCTCTTGTTTAGAAAGATAAGCAGATAAACATAAGCTATAAAGTATTCAACTATGTTGAAAACATACAAATAAATCAGACTTAAACTGTGTTTTCATCTTATGAAATTCTGGCACATAAAATAAAGCCATATAAAATCTAACCCCAAGTCTTGCTTTCCTTACCATAGTATCCATAGAATGGGATAGATTATGCTGATGAAACTTCAAATATTCACTTTAGGAAAAAGGGCTTTGCAAATCTGAATTTATAAATAATTTCAAAATGGAAGTCAGACCAAATTGTATTCCCAAATCATTAGATTAGCAAAGATCATTAGTGTACCAAAGAAAGCTAAATCTTCCACAAATCACAGCTGCCAGTCAATTTTGCCATCTACATTTCTGACCTATTCCTACTTGCCTGTTAATATTTTCAGCTTGTCGCTGACTAACTGAACTCCAAGCTCTTTTTTCACTCATACTCCTATCTGTCCCACAAATACAGTGGACCCTTGAACAACATGGGTTTGAACTGTGTGGATACACTTATGTGTGGATTTTTTTTTCAATAAATACAGTACAGTAAATGTATTTTTCTTCCTTACGATTTTCTTAGCAGCATTTTTTCTAGCTTACCTTATTATAAGAATACAGCATAGGATATATATAACATATAAACTATGTGCTAATTGACTGCTTTATGTTATCAGCAAAGCTTCCAGTCAACAGTAGGTTATTTCTAGTTAAGTTTTTGAAGAGTCAGAAGTTATACACAGATTTTCAACTGTGTGAGTGGTTAATATTCCAAACCCTGTGTTGTTCAAGGGGCAACTGTACGGTTGTCTCCCTGTGCTTTGGGCACTTGCTGAAATTAATTTGTTAACCTGATAGCCTCACCCAATACCGCTGTAACTGTGATAATAATTAGCCAGTATGCTTTTTTTTCAACTTCCCAGAATCAATGTGTAAGTGATCTACCCTACATGGAGAGGACTATATATAGCATAATGAAGAATGTAGAAAATAGTATAAGATATGGTCCCTGCCCCGAAAAGTTTACAATTAATTGTGAAGATTGAGATTTTTGGACAAAATCAAACATTACAAGGCACCATACAAATTGATAATATTCAAGAAAGACAGAGATTCCTTATCTACCCAGAATTCAGCCTATAATCCACTTTACCTCTCATAACCCAGGAGGCAAGCACAAAAAACCTTCTATCATGTTGTACGGTTCAAGGCCTTTATAGGAAGGGAAGCCGTGAGCCCTCACCTGGTGATTATTTCCTATTTTTATAATATCCTAAAAAACTAGGCTACATAATTCAAGTGGACGACTGATTTAGAGTTACAAAATAGATCTTGGAAGAAATAATGGCCCAGAGCAAAAAGAAGAAAAAGAAAAACTTTAATAATAGGGCAATAAGCCTACATATCTCAATAGCTCCTAAGAACACTACGTTTTAATTATTGTTCATAATGATGACCCTGAATCGTCAAGAAAGTGTAAAATTAGAATAATCTGCTTAAGATGGCAAGGAGGCATTTAAAATTAGCTTTGAAAATGTTTCATTCAAAATAGTGAAGTTGTAGTGCTTATGACAGGAGATCTGCTATCCAGAATTTCTTACATTCCCAGTGTACACAGGCTTCACATACACTTTTGTTCTAGGAAATTCCAGGGAGACACCTGGCAATGACAGTCCTTTTAAGCTTATGAGAATATCTCTCACAAGAAAAAAAAAGTTGACATTTCTTTCTAGAATATTTTCTAAGATGAAGTGTTCATAAACTCGTGTTTTAGGGGAAGTTTACCAAATGGCGAAAAGAAGATGGTCAATTCTAGACCCATTGAAATAGAGGGCATTCTAAGGAATTTTACCTTGCTGCGTCTGTTTTTCTGCAAAGTGAGCCATTCAGGCATTGCATCTTCTGAAATTTCCTCGCCTCTTTCAGGGAAGCATATTGGGGCAGAGCTTGCCAGCTGTCTGCTCCCTTTGCCTTCTGCTGCCATTATCCTGAGGTACCGCCCCACCTTCTGGCCCTCCAGCTTGTGGGGGGTGGGGAACAGGGAGGAGAACAGAACTCTTCCTGCCTCTGACATGCGTAACACAATGAAAAGAGCAGAAGGATATATATCTATACATATATTTGTCTCTCTGTACATATATAGACATGCATAGACTGATAATGTGAGTGTGTGCATGTATATGCTTGTGAATCCACACACCCAGTGCCAGAATATCTCTATATGTATATATACACAGTATATATTCCATATGCTCTTCCTTTCTGCAGCACACATATGCAGCTGGGAATAACTACTGTGAAAAAAAAATACATACTTACCAAAGACAAATTATCACGCAGAATCAAGAATGTATGGAACTCAGCGGTTACAAATTCTTCTCATCTGCTGCTTGCCTTTATTAAAACATGCCCATGCACCTTAAGAAAATATCCAGCATTTCATAGTTCATGAATATGAAAATATCTCTTTTTCCTAAACCTCGTGTTTTATCCTGCTCAGCCAGCATCCCTGAGCTGGTTCTGGACTGACAACCACTGTAGCCAGAGGCTTAAAGAAGCCAAATCAACGCTTAATGCTTACAGGAGGGTTGTGTAGGTGCTGGAAGGCACAAAAAAGCACAGCATGCTGTGAGCAGATAAACACATGAGCAGGTTCAGTAAGAGACAAATGTATGCATTGACTACTGCGTGCGTATCCCTACACAAAGGCCCTGGCACACACTGTGTCCTTTAATCCCCAGCGTGCCTCTGCGCGCTTGGTTCTACTCCAGTTCTCTTGCCATTTTACAGATGAGGAAAGTGGGGCTTAGAAAGGCTGAACAACTGACCCCGGGAGCCAGAATCTAGCCACACATGTCTGTCTCCACAGCCTGTTGTCTTTTTTTTTTTTTTTAACTTTAGAAAGAGAGAGAGACCACAGGCATGCACTGGAGGAGGTGCAGAAGGGGAGAGAGACGGAGAGAGACTCTGGGACAGACTCGGCAGTGGAGGTGGAGCCCAGCCAGGGTGGATGTGGGATTTATCTCAAGACCCTAAGATGAACTTGCTGAGATCCCGACCTGAGCTGAAACCAAGAGTCAGTGGCTTAACCCACTGGGCCCCCCGGCGCCTGTCCACAGCCTGTCTTCTCAACTACCACTTTCGGCTGCCTCTTGCTCAGGGTGAATTAAAACAGCTCACATATATAAAAGCAAATATCACCCATACAGGAACAGAAAAGCTTGTAATACTGGTCTGGGTGGTGGAAGTTAAAGTTTCCTTTTAGATTCTTTTGTGCCATTCCTTTATTATGAGCCATTAATACATCTCAGGATGCTGGCCTGAGATCTCGGACTGTCTGGCCAGTCCGTGTCGTCTAAACTGGGCTACTATAGCTCCAGTTACAGTAAGTCTGATATAAAATTTTAACTCAATTTAAAAATAAATCCCAATGTAAGTTTGAGCATTAAAACAGCAAAAAATACCTGCTTTTTTCCCCTAGTGATATACTAACTATTACTGAATTTTATGGGGACAATAATGTGTTTGTTGCCTCAGAAAGACAACCATAAACCAAATTCCTTCCAGTGTTTATGTTGCTTTCCCGAGGGACTTAGATTGGGTATTCAGTGGACGCATCGACTATTTTTGGCTGCTACAATACACTGATATGCTTTCAGTGGCCTGAAAACGCCGGTGATGAAGCATGTGTAGGCCAAGTGGCAAACGGCAGCTACCCCAACCGCATCTCCATAAAGACTTCTGTTTAGGAATTTACAAGAAGGTAATCACTTAGGAAGATCTATCGCCCTCTTCAATTATTCATCTCCCTAACACACTGAGCTTAATTCTCCTTGGCGTCTAAATTGCTTCCTGATATTAATTTAGGGGCTTGGGGGGAGGGATCCTAACTCATTCTGGTCACTTGATGCTGTTAAGATTTATAAAATATACTTCAGGAAAAGGGTCCATTGGGGCAACATTTTCAAAAAGTTTTTCAGCCCACGAACTTCTTACCAGCTTGTCCATTTACAAATTTTAGGAAGTAAGGCTTATTGCCATTTAGTACATAATTCCTGCAATTAAATGAAATATAGTATTACTAGAAAAACTTATGCAAGCCTGAAAATTGTTCCAGAAGCAAAAGACAGTTCTGCAGCAGTTAAATAGATAATTGGTTAAGGTCACTGGCAATTTACTGACCCCTAGATTTGGGGGCTTTTTATTATTGCTGTTAACATCCAAATTATTAGTTTTATGTATGATTCTTTCATTTTTTAAAGTTCACAATCTAGAAGGAATTTCTATCAAAAGGTATTACCCATTTGGTCAAAATACTCCAATATAGGAAATATGTGTAACCCTATGCAGATATGATTGTTCCTTTAGCTGTAAATACTAAATTATGAAACTATAAATACTAACTTAGGAACAAAACTGAGTTTAAAAAGCAGTCTAGAACTATGTTCTGGGCTTAATCTCCTTTTTTATGAAGGCAGAATGACCATCTATTCAAAAATTAGTTTGGTTTAAAAGTTTTATTTTATATGTGAGCTAAAAACAATAATGAAAATCATCTCATCTGCTTCAGACAGAAATGGGAAATAGCTGTACTTAAACTCATAAGTTTTCCTTCACAGAAAACACAATTTTTATTTATAAAACAAAATTTTATTACTTACCATGTTTTACCCCAGCAGCTAAGTCCTATGGTATGTTCTTAATGAATTATCACACTTAATTCTTACAGCAATCCTATGGGAGAACTAATATTACACTATATTTTAGGTAAGAAAACAGGTTTAGAGAGTTTAAATGCCTTTCTAGAAATGTCCTAGTAACTGAGGCCAAACAGGAAGAAGAACCAAGATGTCTATTTTTTAATTTTTTTAAAATATTTTATTTATTTATTTGACAAGACAGAGATCACAAGTAGGCAGAGGGGCAGGCAGAGAGAGAGGGGGAAGCAGGCTCCCCGTGGAGCAGAGAGCCTGATGTGGGGCTCGATCCCAGGACCCTGAGATCATGACCTGAGCCAAAGGTAGAGGCTCAAACCACTGAGCCACCCAGGTGCCCCTAGATGTCTATTTGTTGATGTGATTATCTGTTTTGTGTGTGAGTTTGAGGAGTTCTTTATAGATCTTGGTATCAGCCCTTTGTCTGTACTGTCATTTGCAAATATCTTCTCCCATTCCGTGGTTTGCCTCCATGTTCTGTTGATTGTTTCCTTTGTTATGCAGAAGCTTTTGAATTTGGTGAAGTCCCAAAAGTTTATTTTCATTTTTGTTTCCTTTACCGCTGGAGATATGAACAGACACTTCTCCAAAGAAGACATACAAATGCCTGACTGACGCATGAAAAAATGGTCATCATCACTAGCCATCAGGGAGATTCAAATCAAAACCACATTGAGATACCACCTTCCACCAGTGAGAATGGCCTAAATCAACAAGACAGGAAACAACATGTGTTGGAGAGGATGTGGAGAAAGGGAACCCTCTTACACTGTTGGTGGGAATGCAAGTTGGTGCAGCCACTTTGAAAAACAGTGTGGAGATTCCTTAAGAAATTAAAAATAGAGCTTCCCTATGACCCTGCAATTGCACTATTGGGTATTTCCCCCAAAGATACAGATGTAGTGAAAAGAAGGGCCATATGTACCCCAATGTTTATAGCAGCAATGGTCACGGTTGCCAAACTGTGGAAAGAACCAAGATGCCCTTCAACAGACGAATGGATAAGGAATATATAGTCCATATATACAATGGAGTATGATGCCTCCATCAGAAAGGATGAATACCCAACTTTTGTATCAACACAGACGGGACAGGAGGAGATTATGCTGAGTGAAATAAGTCAAACAGAGAGAGTCAATTATCATATGGTTTCACTTACTTGTGGAGCATAAGGAATAACACGGAGGACATGAGGAGATGGAGAGGAGACGTGAGTTGGGGGAAATCGGAGGGGGAGACAAACTGTGGACTCTGAGAAACAAACTGAGGGTTTTGAAGGGGAGGAGGGGAGGGAAATGGGTGAGTTTGGTGGTGGGTATTAAGGAGGGCACATATTGCATGGAACTCTGGGTATGATGTATAAACAATGAATTTTGGAACACTGAAAAAAAATAAAATTTGATAAATAAATAAAGAACTAAGATGTCTAATTGTAAAAACTGGAGCCTTTGTTCACCTTGATGTCTGCCACTTCTATCTGATTCTTACTAGAAGCAAGTTCTGTGAAATTTATTTGTTGAAGATTGTCTGAAGGTCAGGCAGTTCTCATAATTCTTTAAATAGTCTTAGTTCCAACTCAATCAGAATGCCATACTTAAAATCCATAATTTTACCTTTGTACAACTGCTTGAAAAAGAATTATGCTTTAGTGTTAAACACCAACCTACACTGGGGATCATTATTCCAAGCATAAAAAATTCATAATTGTATTATATAAAGGTGGTTGAAGAAATCATCATCCCCACTAAAAGAGACTCCTCTTTTAGTTTTTTAGATAAAAAGCAATTTTTTCTTTATAAAACAGTGTTAGTCTTTGTAGAAAAAACAGAAGACAGTATAAAAGATGAAGAAAGCTGTTTAAAACACTCAAAATCCCCACTACCAAGTGAACACTAATAATAACTCTTTGGAGTGTAACTTTCTTGGCCAATTTCTTATGCTAATATGTATTTATAAGAGATGACCCATAATTTATTAAAACCAAATCTTAACTGTTGAATATTGAGAATGTTTGAATTTTCCTTACTATATACAATAATTCTATGAGCTTTGTAGCGGCCACCAAATCTTTGTCTATATCTGAGATTTCCTGATAATACAATCTAGTAGAACTGCTGAGTCAAACAGTAAGTAGATTATTAAGAGTTTTCATGCATTCTATAAATGTCTTTCAGAAAAATCATATAAACTTATATAGCCAATAGCAGGGCTTAATTAAGACTGCTGATTGCCTGAATCCTCACAAAAATGAATATTATTTTAATTTATGTCAACATGGTAAATAAAAACTGACTTCTGTTTGATGTTTCAATTTGTATTTCTATTATTTCTAACAAGAACAGGGTTTTAAAAATATTTTTAGTCATATGTGTTTCCTTCATTTGAGAGTGTCTTGTTCATGCCCTTTACCTCTTTTTCTATTAGAGGGTTCATCTTTTTGTCATTAATATATATGATAACTATTAACTCTTTGTCACATCTATTTCAATATTTTCCCAATTTATTTGCTTTTTATTAAAGATGTATATTTTGGTATTTTAAATACTTAGGTCACAATATCAGAAAATAGTGTGTTTTTGTCTTATGTGCACTGTACATTTTTTTAAAAGATTTTATTTATTTATTTGACACAGAGAGAGAGAGAGATCACAAGCAGGCAGAGCAGCAGGCAGAGAGAGGGGGGGAAGCAGGCTCCCTGCTAAGCAGAGAGCCCAATATGGGGCTCGATCCCAGGACCCTGAGACCATGACCTGAGCTGAAGGCAGAGGCTTAACCCACTGAGCCTCCCAGGCGCCCCTGCACTGTGCATTTTGTAACTGATTTTGTTTCTTTCTTTCCTCTGACCACAAGTAAGCTTAGAAACAAATTTGTCATCTACTTCCAACAACACCAGAAGCTGTGAAGTACGTGCACTTCTGTAGGGTCCTTCACTATTTTCTTGTATTTATTTCCATTCATCAGAGTTTCCTCAAATATTTATGAGACTTTAACAGTATGTGTGTGTATGTGTGTATTGCAAGACACCTCAAATGACCGCAAAGTTTGGGACACATCTATCTGTCTACTTTGAGTAAGATATTCATCATTTTATCAAACCTAACAAATGAGAGGAAATCACCTTCAGTTATAAAGTTTTCCTTTCCTTTTTTGAGGCCTGGATATTCTTCCATGGTTTATAAAGTGGTTTAAAGTAATTCTGAAAGCAAAGTTGTCAAACTGTCAGTGCTAAATAATATCACTGGAAGAGTAGAAATTTTCACATATACACCAAGCAAAGGATTATTACCTTTAATACAGCAAGAGCTCTAACAAACCAGCGTAAAAAAATTAGTATCCTAGCAGGAAAAAGACAAAATCTGATGCTTCGTGGAGAAAGCAAAATAAATATGAACACAGCAAACAATGATGATTAAGTCATTATAAATTAAAACAAGATTCCATGTTTTATTCGTCAATACTCAGTACTCTTAAAAAATTATTGAAACCAGTGATCTCGTTCACTGCTGGTAAGTTTGATGCTTCTATAAAGCAATTTTGCTAAATGCACAAAGAACCTTAAAAAGAAGTCCATAGGCCTTAATCTAGTAATACTATTAATAAGAATCTATTCTAAGATTTGCCCAAGAAGCTCTAAAAAGACATTTTTACAGCATTACTTATTATGATGAAAATTGGCAAATACTGTAAATGTCTAATGGGTCAATAAATTAAAGAAGAGCCATACATTATATTTTAAAACTATTTTAAAAAATCTTATTTTCAAGGTATACCATAAAACTTCCAAAAGATTTCATGGAAAATCTTAAGAAAAAAGAAGAATATGAAATCTTACATATGGCCTAAAGCCAATTTGTAAAAACAAAGTTATAAATTTAATATAAAATTATAGACACACGTAAATATGTTATATATAGCTTATTACATACCTACTTTCATGAATTTTTGAGTTGGGACTTTGACTTCCTGAAAGCAAAGAAGTACAGTGGAGAACAACGTTGTCATGAGCTAGTTAGAAAATGAAAGCACTGACATCAACGAAAAGCAAGGATTTCACAGTGAGTTGCATGGATAATGGTTTGCAAAGCATCAGAGTCTAACTAGAAGAACAAGGGGAATCAATGATAAGAAACGCAATTTAAGGACAAACCATTTTTATAATTGTTTGGGTTGCTTCCAGTGATAGGATCTCTAATTATGAATTTTCTCACATAAAACTTCATATCCTCTATGGCTTCTATATACATAACAACTTCCCTAAATATACTCCTGATATCTATTCCCCTAAATAACTCCTACTTATCATTTAGGTCTTCAGTGTTACTTCCTTGGGAAACCAGATGTCTGAGCAGAACAAGTCAAGTTCCAGCTTATACAATAGCTTCATACTTCTACAGTTCATTATTGTACTTACCTCAAACGTAATTAAATAACTAAGTGGATGACTAGTCACATAATGCCTTCTTCCCTCTTACCCAGAATATACATTCTATCGAATGGGATTCTCTACTGGTTCACTACTCTGTTCCCAAGGCCCAGCAAATATATTAATAGGTTTCATACTACTATATGCCAGGTATCCTTCTAAGCTCTCTAGGTGTATTAACTTGGTTCATCTTCACAATAATCCTAAGAGGAAGATACTAAAATCATCCTCATTTTAAGGCCAAGGTCATACAACGATAGTAAGTAATGGGGCCAGGACTCAAACTCAGGCAGCCTGGCTTCTTAAATCATGACCTAAGCTTCCTTGTTATAGGTACCCCATGAATATTTGAATGAGTATTTGGAGAAATGAATGAGAAATACATTAGCAATAAAATGTGTATTTGCCATGAATTAAGCACCAGCAGAGACATGTCTTGTAACAGCTGTAGCTCATCATTTCATGGTCACCTGATCATAATAGATGCATAGACTCCAGTCCTATAATGGAAATACCAAGAACAAAGCTCCATAGACACCCTCATTAGAAATTCAGTTATAATGATTTTTTTCAGAATAATAGACTATTTTGAGGCTTTCAATTTCAACGACAGGAATCTGAAATTAAAATATTTGGAGTGAAGGTGTAAACAGTTTTATGATACATATATGCACCCACTCTAATTACAACAACTGACCAACCACAAAGCTCTCCTCTTTTTTGCAGGCTCTTATTTCCTGTTGAAATCAGCTTTGAAAGAGGGTCTGTAATTGCAAACAAGTTGTGCAGAATAAACAAGCCATTATTGTAATGAGGATGATTCTTGCTGAGGATTATTTTTAAAAGCCAAATTATAGACTCCCAGTCTAAATTGTATCTGGTTTTTTATCACTCGCTTCCAAATTTGGTACTTATTTGCATTTTGCCTGACCTGCTAGTTAGAGCACAAGTTCACAGAGCCCCTTCTAAAGCTATAATGAGCTTAGGTAATAACCACCACATAATTGTGTTCAACTGCATACAAGTGTTTACTTTTTACTGCTGTGTGTCTGCCTCCAAGATTTTTGAGATGTAATTATGCATTGCAAAATTTGCATGTTGCCAACCTTGCTTGGACTATTTTTGCTGTTTCACATTTAAACTGCTTAAGTGCATAAGTGGAGGTATAAAACAGCCAGGTTTTGCAGACTAGAAAATTACTGTTGCTTAAATGGCAGAATTTCTGCTCTGTGGTTTCCTATTTCCATGCCTTGCCTCAGCTACATATCTTTTTAACCATCTGTTTCTTTCTGGCGACCAGTGACAGGGAGGCAAGCAACTGTATCTGCATTACTATGTAGTTTGACATCTGGTATCTAAATCCGACCATAGTATTTATTTGTGAATTGTTTAAATATAAGATCATATTAGTTACACTTGCAGATCCCTCTGCATTAACATCTTCAATTCTGCTTATGCTAGAATTGCATGTCATTTCCCATAGAGTAAGAGTATGCATGTTTTCCTGCAGGTTGAGTAGAATTTGAGTATGTAAATATGAAATTTGTTAAGTAGCAAAAATATATTACATATGAATTAAAATTGTAAATTTCAGATATGATAGAGGGAGTTCAACAGACATTGCAATGTGCACATGCTTTTAAGTATTCCCAAGACTGCTCTTGAACGAATTAAAAATTTCTTTTAAAATAGTAATCATGAGTATATATGTGTCTTGGTGGACAAAAACACTACTGAAGAAGGATCATTTGGAAAATTATGCTTTTCTTCCTAAATGGGGAGGACTCTGCATTTTCCTCTTTCCCCCTTGTGGCTTCCAGTGTACATCTGGGAAATGGCCACCTGCAGTCCGGGCGTAGCAGGTAGCCCCTGAGTTTAGTAGGAGCCATTGAACAATGGCTGTGGTCTCATTAGTATCCCTCATGACATAGTTTACAAATAATGGTCATAATCTTCTCAGAATCCATTAGCTCTTCCTGCTCGTTATCGACTCCATGCTTGATGGAGACCAACTTGACACAAGTGAGCCAAGAGCAATTCAGCTGGAAAGAACAACTCAGCATTAAAATTACTCAGAAAAAGAAGCATGATTTTGGAGGTGTTCTCTGGGGCTTAAGAAAAGAGAAAGGGAAGCAGCCTCCCATCCCCATGAAGGAGATGTAGACTCTACCCGGGATCAAGGGGAGCCTCTGAAAACCAGGCCATTTCATTTCTTGCTCTTTCTGCTCTCTTACTTTCTAAAGAGGCGTACCATAATCTTGTGACGATCAGCACAGAAAGCAGGTATGACATCTGCTCAATAAAATACCTGAGGAATATTACTTTGCAGGGTCTACGGAAAAGTTATTTAAAAGGCAAAACCACAGCAAACTAGGGGCATATTTACCAGCCTCTTCAGCTGAAACTCTAAATTCTCATTAAATTTGCTTTAAAGTTTTGTAATTACGATGCATAATCCTTCCTACCTACCCACCCACACCCGTTATCGGCCTGCAGGAATTGCATTTATCTTGTACAACTCTGCTCAAATGTCACTTGAGCGTGAAGTCTGTCTTGACTCTCTCAGAGCTGGGTGCTTTGATACAGCTCTCTTTTATACTCTGAAATCACACTGCATTACACTATACTGCATATTCCTCTATTAAAATCTTTATACAGGTGGATAGAGATTGCTTGTTTACATAATAGTACCAGTCAACTACTGCCACAACAAGGCAGTATAACAAACTCAGCAATATCAGTTGAACAATAAGCATTTATTTTTACTCACAGGACCGTGGGTCAGGTCAGTACCGTGTTCTAAGCGTTTTTCATGTGTTGTTCAAGCTAAGTAGAAAAAGACAAGGGCAAGTTCTTCTTAAAACAATAGGGATGACAAAAGCAAGCAGAATTATGCACAGCCTTGTAAGCCTTGGATCAAATCTGGGACGCTGTCACTTCTGCCCACATAGCATTGGCCAAAGCAAGTCAGACAGCCAAGGCTAAAGTCAAAGGACAAAAAAGTACATCTCATTTATAACGAGGTCATGGTAAGGATATGGATACAGGGAGGAAAGGAATACATTAATAATTCAATCTACCTCAGTTCTGATATAGCAAATGTCACTCATTTGATAGTGATTTGTTGGATGAGTAAATAAATTAAACCAAAAATCTTCAGAATAAATCCAAAGTTGTAAAAATACAATTTGCCTTTAAATATGTAAATATATTGTGGTACCTGGGGGGCTCAGTGAGTTAAGCCTCTGCCTTCGGCTCAGGTCATGATCTTGGGGTCCTCGGATCGAGCCCCGCATGGGGCTCTCTGCTCAGCAGGGAGCCTGCTTCCCCCTCTCTCTCTCTGCCTGCCTCTCTGCCTACTTGCGATCTCTCTCTCTCTCTCTCTGTCAAATAAATAAATAAAATCATTTTTAAACTAACTAACTAAATAAATATGTAAATATATAATCTATATGATATATGATACATGACATATGATATATATGTCATGGTATTTAAGCTCCACTTTGCTACGCTGCGAGTTATCAGTTTATCTCAGTTGGGTTTAAGTGCCTATATTAGTCTCCTATTGCTGCTACAATTGACTGGTACAAAGTTAGTGGCTTAAAACAACACAAATATATGATCCACAGTTGTGGAGGTTGGAAGTCTGAAAAGGATCTCCCTAGGCTAGAATCAAAGTATCAGCAAGACTATATTCCTTTTGGAAACCCTGGGGAAGAATCCATTTCCTTGCCTTCTGAACTCCTAAAACTTGTCTACATTCTTTGGCTCATGGCTCCTTCCCATCTTTAAAGCCAGTGAATGTCAGTCAAGCCTTCCTCATGTCACATCACTCTTCCACCTTCCTCCTCCACGTTTTTTTTGGGGGGGGGAGGGGGGTTTGTTTGTTTGTTTTTTAATTTATTTTCAGCATAACAGTATTCATTGTTTTTGCACCACACCCAGTGCTCCATGCAATCCATGCCCTCTCTAATACCCACCACCTGGTTCCCCCAACCTCCCACCCCCCGCCACTTCAAATCCCTCAGATTGATTTTCAGGGTCCATAGTCTCTCATGGTTCACCTCCCCTTCCAATTTCCCCCAACTCCCTTCTCTTCTCTAACTCCCCTTGTCCTCCATGCTATTTGTTATGCTCCACAAATAAGTGAAACCATATGATAATTGACTCTCTCTGCTTGACTTATTTCACTCAACATAATCTCTTCCAGTCCCGTCCATGTTGCTACAAAAGTTGGGTATTCATCCTTTCTGATGGAGGCATCATACTCCATAGAGTATATGGACCACATCTTCCTTATCCATTCGTTCGTTGAAGGGCATCTTGGTTCTTTCCACAGTTTGGCGACTGTGGCCATTGCTGCTATAAACATTGGGGTACAGATGACCCTTCTTTTCACTCCATCTGTATCTTTGGGGTAAATACCCAGTAGTGCAATTGCAGGGTCATAGGGAAGCTCTATTTTTAATTTCTTGCGGAATCTCCACACTGTTCTCCAAAGTGGCTGCACCAACTTGCATTCCCACCAACCGTGTAAGAGGGTTCCCCTTTCTCCACATCCCCTCCAACACATGTTGTTTCCTGTCTTGCTAATTTTGGCCATTCTAACTGGTGTAAGGTGATATCTCAATGTGGTTTTAATTTGAATCTCCCTGATGGCTAGTGATGAACATTTTTTCCTGTGTCTGTTAGCCATTTGTATGTCTTCATTGGAGAAGTGTCTGTTCATATCTTCTGCCCATTTTTTGACATGATTGTCTGTTTTGTGTGTGTTGAGTTTGAGGAGTTCTTTATAGATCCTGGATATCAACCTTTTGTCTGTACTGTCATGTGCAAATATCTTCTCCCATTCCGTGGGTTGCCTCTTTGTTTTGTTGACTGTTTCCTTTGCTGTGCAGAAGCTTTTGATTTTGATGAAGTCCCAAAAGTTTATTTTTGCTTTTGTTTCCTTTGCCTTTGGAGACATATCTTGAAAGAAGTTGCTGTGGCTGATATCGAAGGGGTTACTGTCTATGTTCTCCTCTAGGATTCTGATGGATTCCTGTCTCATGTTGAGGTCTTTTATCCATTCTGAGTTTATCTTTGTGTATGGTGTAAGAGAATGGTCGAGTTTCATTCTTCTACATATAGCTGTCCAGTTTTCTCAGCACCATTTATTGAAGAGACTGTCTTTTTTCCACTGTATAATTTTTCCTGTTTTGTCGAAGATTATTTGACCATAGAGTTGAGGGTCCATATCTGGGCTCTCTACTCTGTTCCACTGGTCTATGTGTCTGTTTTTATGCCAGTACCATGCTGTCTTGGTGATCACAGCTTTGTAGTAAAGCTTGAAATCAGGTAATGTGATGCCCCCAGTTTTAATTTTGTTTTTCAACATTTCCTTAGCGATTTGGAGTCTCTTCTGATTCCATACAAATTTTTGGATTATTTGCTCCAGCTCTATGAAGAATACCGGTGGAATTTTGATCGGAATGGCATTAAAAGTATAGATTGCTCTAGGCAGTATAGACATTTAAAGGACACTGTGATCACATTGAGCACAGCCAGATAAACCAAGATAATTTCCCTAGTTTAATTTCAGCTACTTAGCAATCTTAATTCCACTGACAACATTAATTTCCCTTTGCCATTTAATCTAACACATTCACAAACTGCATCGAGTAGAATATAGAATGGAGTAGAATGTTAAGGTGGGGGGAGATGGGAAGTGAGAACAATTACTCTACCACATGTCTCTAATATATAGGATGGAAAAAGCACAGACCCAGGAAATAGTTTTGAGTCTTACTCCTAATAAGAAATAGTAAATTGGACAGTCCATTCAAATTTCAATTGTTTCTGGTGAAATGAAACAGTTGTCCTAGCTGATCTCTAAGGCTCCTTCCAACTCAAATTCCCTTGATTTTATGAATATAGTACATACAATTAAACCTTAGTGTGAGAAGAGATTAAAGACTAATTCATCATCATAAAAAGAATGAGGTAAAAACTTAGCATTGTTATGGGAACACAGAGGAGTGTCATTAATAATTCTCTCTAGGTGGCTATAGGGGCTTCATGGAGGAGATGAGATCTAGCCTTACATGCCCCGAGGGTGTAAGGACAAATGCACTCTTGTCATGGGAACCAGTGCAAAGGGCACAGGGATTGAAAGGTGTCTGTTATTTAAGGGCATCAGCCATGCAGAGAACAGAGAGAAATTCTATGTGGGCAGAGCACAGAGAGGCAGGAGAAGAAGCCGGAAGTGTAGAGTAAGACCAGATTGTGGTCTTACACTATTTTTTTTAATTATTATTAAGCAAAGGAGTGCTATAATAGGCTTTGTATGTTTTATAAAGATACTGCAGGAATAATGAAAGAAGTTCTTTTTACCTACTTTAGTCTATTTAACATTCTAGCTAGTAGGGCTTCATTAAAATAGCTTGTCAGATACCATAAAATAGTTTTCTTAAAGATCTAAAACAAACAAACAAACAAAGAATAAAGTGTTGTTGCATCTAAGCTTATTATTATTTTGTATGTAAAAATATCCATTTATTTAGAGTAAAACCGTATTTCAATCTCACTTTTTAAAATAGAACTATTAACTCAGTAAGGTCATCCATATAAATACACTTTAGAGACTAAATAAATTCCCAGCCCCAAATCACATTCAACCTCACTCTCAGTGACCACCTGCTATATTTACCCACCTCTTACTGGCGAGTGTTTCTTGAGAGTCCACCCGTATGTGCTGGTTTACTCTCTGCTAGAAGCAGAATCTAAAGTTCTCGGGCACTTATTTGTCAAGTACTATTGTCTCATTCTTCTCAGAAGCATGAGATCTTCAGTGACGAGACTGTGTCCTTCCGACTGAATCTCCCACTCTTCTGTACCGAAGACATGTTCCGACAAGTTCTCTTTTTTTCCTTCCAGTCCTCTTTGTCTCTCCTTCCTTGGGGTCTAGGGACACGGCGTCTCTGGGTGTTTGCCCTGCTGTGGTGTGGTCAGCCACTTCCACCTGAGAGCAGAGTGGGCCGTGGTGCGGTCATGTAGGGCACCCTTAAGACAAACTGGGTTCGAACCTGACCACCACTTCTTCATACAATATTGAGCAAGTTGCTTAACTACTGTACATCTTAGTTTCTCTATCTGTAAAATAGGGATAAAAATAAAACATACTTCACAGGTTGTTACTAAGCATCAGGTGTGTTCATATCTATAATGTGCCTAGAAAATAGGCATCATGGAAGTGTTGATAAAGTAAACACCCCAGACTGCCAGGTTCATGAAAAAGATTAACCTTATACTTGCTTAATTCCCTAGAGGAGGATTTTCTGATCCTTGGAGCAGAACATAATCCTAACTGATACATGTGCCACCCAAGGTCTTTCAAACCTGGCCTTTTACTTCCTTTCTAACCTCATTCCTCATCCCTCCTTCCACTTGCTCTGCCCTACTTTGCCCCTCCCTAGGCTTCCAGAGTCACATTATGAAACCTTCCATTCATCCTTAAAGACCCACAGTGAACCTTAAATATTACATCATGCCGAATGACTTTCTGAACTCTCGTTCCTCATACCATGTTGTAATTATTTCTTTACATGTATATTCCTTTTACTAAAGTGCAAACAATTCTTCCCAGGGAAGAATCGCTCTTTTTCTTTTTCTTTTTTCTTTTTGGTTTATCTTCAGTGTCTTGCACAGCAACTGTTTATCATGATTAAGTTATCAGGAAACGTTAAATGAATAAAGGAATCACTATTCTGATTTTGCTATCAGGACATGAAGATAAGTTATTTACAGCCTAATGTGTGCTTTTATTATTTTTTTTTAACATTTGTTTTTAGAGAGTGTCCGGCATACACCCCAGCTGGGGGAGGGGCAGAGGGAGAGGCAGAGAGAATCTCAAGCAGACTCCCAGCAGAGGGCAGAGCAATGCAGGCCTCGATCTCACAACCATGAAGTCATGACCCGAGCCAAAACCAAGAGC
The DNA here is from genome assembly GCF_002288905.1 of Enhydra lutris kenyoni. Classification (NCBI taxonomy): domain Eukaryota; kingdom Metazoa; phylum Chordata; class Mammalia; order Carnivora; family Mustelidae; genus Enhydra; species Enhydra lutris. The sequence goes on from NW_019154105.1 coordinate 3,918,325, forward strand.
TGAACAATTAACCTACTGTGCCACCCAGGTGTCCCTGGTGGTTGTTTTTTTTTTTTTTTTTTTTGAATAGTTTCACATATCAGGCCAAATAGACATAAGATGTTTACTTTAAAATACTTTTGTGAAATCTCATCATTGTAAAAACAATCTAAGAAGATTAAGAACTTTTTCCGTTTGTTTTTTTTAGTTTTGCAATTCACAGAGAAATAAATTTCATGTTCCTATTATGTTTGAATCTGGATTTTCTCCCAAATTATAAAATACTAATATCAACACAACAAATGATAAATACTTTGTTTTACTTGATGTTTAAGTATCTGTATTCTTTGTTTTATGTGCTTCCTGTATAACTGTCTTTTTGCTACCCAAGATCAGTTTCAGGATCCATTTCAATTAAAACCCTTTATATTTCTCTGCAAAGCATTCTATAATTTTCTCTCCCCAATATAAACAAGACTCCTTTATCAACCACCACTCCTCAACTCAGGAAGTTCTCACCCCACTGATTTTCTCTTCAAACTTACCCATTCCATTAATTCCTGCTCCTCAACAATTTTGTCTTAGTTTGGGATCCTTATAGCCAAACACTTAGAGAAGGGGTCAAATAAAAGTGTTTTATTTGGAAGGCAGTGCCAGGAACAGGGAGGGGAATGCCAATGTGACCCTTTTTTATAGTGCGGACCACAACTGGTCTTCCTGCTTCTGTCCTTGATCTCCTCTCATCCGTTATTCTCATTACTACCAGAATTATCTTTCTAAAAAGTTTCATCATATCCTGCTAAAAATCTTCCATGTTTCTTATCATTTTCTAGGTATAAACCAAGCTGTTATGAATGACCCTTTCCATCCTGCCTCCCTGTGTCTTTCCAGGTATGTTTCCTGATATTTTCTCCTCCAGCTCTGTGGAAGTTCCCTAATAAACCATGGCTAAACCCAAACCCATTGCACCATCATTGTTTGCAGGTCTGTCTCACCTGCTCAATCTGATAGATGAAGGAATGCCTATAGGACTAGTGTTGTTCCCAACTGCAATATTGTGAAAGACCACAAGAAAACAAGCTTTCGGTTATTTAACAATTACTGAGCTACTGCAAGTACAAAACTGTGGGAATGAAGAAGGCACAGAGCTATCTCAAGGAGTTTTTATTTTAGAAGGAACAGATTGTAGGGGCAGAAACCTTTCCCCTTATTCCCTTCTAAGTTCTTTGTCTGGTCTAATGATTAAACTGACAGAAGAGAGGTTAACAGAAGAAAAACAAATTTTGTACGTAGGGGAGTGGCATACAAATATGAGACTCCCCTTCACAGTCTGGTAAGTGAGTCTTTTTGTACCATCTTGAGCTACTAGGGAGATCGGGATAGGCATCTGGGGCTTCAAAAGGGTGAAAGACAATACACAAGAAGACAAGAAGAGCAAATGTTTGGTAAACAAGTGTTCTCCATGCCATGCAGGTAAGTCTCTCTGATATAAAAAGTTATCTCTAGTAATAGTTCTCTTCCTGGTATAGGCCCCCTATCTAAATTCTTTTGGGTGGTTAAAGGAGACTGAGTTTGCTGAGGCTGGAATTGTTTTCAGCTCAGAATAACCCTCATGCCAAAGGGACACATTTTACGTGACATATTCTGCTCCCCTCAGTATGAATACAGATAACTTTAAAGCCAGATGTGGAGCTATACATTTGATTAGATGAGATAGTTACACAGGTGTATGAGTTCATAGCAGGGAGAGAAAACAAGTTATACCTTACATTGGACTTTTCCAATTTTGGCTTGCCCTTTAATACTCAGAAATCCTCTCTTTGGAAGAAAATATTTTTATTCAGGAAAAACAAATTAAAGGAGTTGGTTATCTTGACATGACGTTTATGGGTACTTGCTAAGACTCAATATATCCAGGCTTTTTCTTTATTTCTGTTAGTGTTATTTCATCACGAAGGTGTATCCTATATTCACTCATTCATTTCAATATGTCTTGAGAATCTACTATGCATTACAAGATGCTCCAAGAGACAAATTGTGGAAATACTAGGAGGTTAAGTTTTTACCATATTTACATCTCCAAGGGGTAAAATTTTTCACCATTAACATGATTATGTATTTTATTTTTTTAAAGATTTTATTTATTTGAGAGAGAAAGAGAGAGAGCACAAGCAAGGAGAGGGGCAAAGGGAGAGAAGCAGACTCCCAGCTGAGCTGGGAGCCTGATGTGGGGCTCGATCTCAGATCCCTGGGATCATGACCTGAGCCAAAGAGAGATGCTTAACTGACTGAGCCACCCAGGCGCCCCTTAAATTAAAGTTTGTAACTTTACATTGCTATTTTAACACTCTTTTTGCCTCCCCTTAAAAATTAATTCATTTTGTTTTACTTGTAGCTTGCTGTTTCAATGATAACTTTGTAATATTCAAAGTAAGGCTGAATACCTAGACTAGCTCTAGATGAACAAAAGGGGAGTGGGAAGAGATCCAAAGAAAGGAGAGAAAACTCATTACAAGTAAAACAAACAATCCATATATAACACTGGATTTGTTTTGTTTTGTTGTTGTTAATGCATTTTCTCACAGGGGTTCCTAAGTATCAACTATTATAAACAATTTCAAGTTACTAAAATGGTCTGCCCTTTAAATACTGAAAGTTACACAAATAAACAGATCTTAAAAATCCTTCCCAACAAACACAAAGAAAAATTGCGTGCCATCAAATGACACAGCTGGAAATACAGAATTTCCATAGTTAGTAGAAATTGTTCACATTTTACTCCTCAGGAGTAACTATAATGCTCAGCATTTAAATAGTTGCATTCGGTGAGAAGAACGACGAAAATACTACTTTTTTTCTGTGCAGCATTTTTTAATTTCTTATTTGTCTTCAATACTATGAACTGCGGCATGTATCCTGTAATGCTTGTGAGCTGAGTTATTAAATAAATTACTCCAGCTTGGGCAGCAGCGGGCCGTGACACGCAGCTCTTTGCACTCGCAATGCAAATTCAGCTGGACGGACGAGCCTGGCACCGCACACCCTCACTGGGATGTTCGTTAGACTCACTTTACAGCTGTCAGAAATGATCTCTGTTACTCGGCTCAACCCAGGCTCAGAAAGAATTCTAAGGAAAAGTGATGGTAACACATGGAAAATTATTTGAGAAAAAGCAAACCTATTTAAAAACCAAATGGTAAAAATAAAATAAAATCATCACTTCATCTTAGTGGATTAAAATGTAATAATAAAAATAATTACAGATTAGAGCCAGACAAAGGATACCCACTCAACCTTATCTGAAAGGTCTCTGTGACAGTTTATTATACCAGTTCCCAAATCATGCATTTGTTTCCAAGCCTGCACTGTATCCCTGTGAGTTACTCAAGTATATAAATATCACTGCTCTCATGATGCTCCTCTGGTGTTACCATGTGCATTTTAACGCTCAGGGGAAGTTAGGAGCTTCTCAGTTACTCCCATGTACATACCAGATAGTTTAGGATCTTTGAGGAAAGAGAAGATGGAGGAGCCCTTGCAGCACAGACGCTGACCTGTCAGTGGTATTCAGGAGCCCAGCAAAGCCTCTCCGTTCTTGGAACGTGTGAAATTTTGATCCCCACTCACAGAAATCTCTTAGTTGTCTTATCCTTCTTTTCAATCATGCCTCCTCCTTCCCACTAGAATTGTAATTTTGGTGCAACTGAGAACGTGCCATTTTATTTCTCCAGCTCAGCTTAAAATAGTGTTCTGCACTGACTGACTTCTAATAAGTTGTCACTTAAAACCTTTGGAAAGTAGCTGTTCAAAGGATGAAAAACAATGATGATGCCAGATTGGCAATTCCCGTGTCCCCTCTCTTCATCTACAAGGTGGCCACGGTGCCCCCAAAGACTTTATTTACACTGTTCAATGTAAAAGAAGGGTTACCCTGGTGTCTGGTGAATTAAAATATCAACTCAGACATTCCTGTTGGCAAAAAGGAACTTGCCAAGAGCTTAGGATTCCTTAGTCATTCCCAAAGTATTTCTCTCCTCAGAAATGTTGAGCTTCCTGTTTGAATTCACCTTCAATACGTAATATCTTTACCATGCTAGCTAAACTCAACAGGTATTTTGATAATATCTTCATGGTCTTTTAGAAGGTATTTCAGGACTTGGTGGGGGGATGGGGAGAAGGGAACGGGAACTTCTTTAACAATGAGTGGGCTTGTAGCATTTTCAGTGGAATGTTTCCTGAAGAGCAAATGACCTGAAATATCTCGACATGGATCGTATGAAACCTTTAACAAGACATTTCTCAAGAAAATGGCACCCCAGAAACACATACATGTGTGAGGACACACACACCACTCACACACAAAACACTGTTTTTAATAGCCAAGGGCACTTTGGCACAATGTGGGGCGGTGGTTGTCAACATAAACAGATGGTCAAAGAAGTGGGCAAACACTTCGTGTGAACTAGTTCCGTAAATGAAGTTTTTTTATTTCATTTGAAATGCCATACTTACTTAACCAGCTTTCAGACAAGATGATGCATGTAGGCAGTTGGAAAGAGTTCCCTGCCAGGCTTCTGTGTTTTTATGACAAAATTAAAAGTCCACAGATGGAATAACTCAAAGCTAATTCTTACAGAGTTTGTTTAGTTAGAATGGGGGAAAAAAGAGAATACCATATTGCTTCAAATTAAAGCCATATCTACACAATGAGAGATTTTTAATTGGGAAGGAAAGACATAGAAACAGCTTTTTAAAGAAACATCAAGTCTGTTTTTTACAAGAGAATTATTTAGCCATTAAAATAGCAACTTCCCCCAAAGAGTTTGAGGATCATCTAGGAAATTCCTGATTCCACACTCAACCCCAAACATCCTAGCACCCTTGCAATCAGTTCTTTGAAAAATATCAGTTTGCCACATTATCTGCTTTGTAGAGCTATCCTGTCTTCCCACCATGAATTCACGAGCCATTAAATTTCAAAACCCCAAAGAAGGACTCCTATATGTGAATTATGGGAAGAAAGGTTCTGATAGGAAATTCAGAGAAGACCATCTGTCTTGGCATTGTGCATCCTGTGAAAGTTTGTGACTTTGTTAGATGTTTAGCTGGTTTCTTTAATGAGAAGTGAAATTGAACCAATGTTTTGTTAAACATGGTAGCCCGTGTATAAAAGCATGAAATGCACACAACACTGCCTATTCGAGAAAAAGAAGTAAAAAGAACACAAAATGAAAGGAAAAGCTCTTGTATTATATCTCTATCTATATCAATATCAAATGGAATATACCACCCAAACTACAATTAAAAACAAACTTAAGCATATAAAAATTCAATACAAAAACAATTCTACAAAGAAATGTTATCTATCCACAAAGAACTTTTCAATGTTGTAAAGATCTACTCAGAAGTACAAGAGTAAATAAAGAAAAGGGAAAAAGCAGTTGATAAAATAATTATTTTAGCCAACAAAATACAAGATACACTTTTAGCCAGTTAACTGATTTGACTCGATACAATTGCTGTTTTCAGGTCAATTTAAGTGTCTATGTTACATAGGGGAAGTGAACTTATTATCCGTTTTATTTCTCTTCTAAAAATGTATGTACTTATTTCCACAAAAGACATTTTTCACTTCCATAGGTCAGGGGAGAAAAGCTTGAAGCCCCAAAAAACCAATGCACAACACTTGCCAGGAAACAGCTGTTCTTCCAGAATACTGTTCTGCTCACCCAGACTCATGGAGCCTGAGTAAGCTCTAACCAGTGCATAAATTAAGACCCTAAATAAAACAATAGATCTTTCTCCTCTCTGCTTTGCACAGGGCAATTAAAGCAAGGGTTCTAAGGTGTTTCAGACCCACAGAGATCTGACTGAATGGAACAGACTAAATCAAAAGTCCTATACTAATCAATGAACAATTCACCTGTGATTTTAATTTCTGTAGGAACTACCCTTGTTATTTTTTTAATTGGAATGATTTTTAAATGTATATTTATTAATGAGAAAGACAATGAAGCCTGGATGTAAGATGTCAAAATGAAAATAATTTTGTTATGGGGACAAAATCAGTGATTTAAAAAAATTTAGTATCTCTGTTACATTTATCTTAATAGAAAAAAAAAAAGGCATGCTACTTGATCTAAGTATTTCTCTTTTTTGAAGATTCTATTTAACTATTTGAGAGAGAGAAAGAGAGAAAGCAAGAGAGAGTATGAGCAAGAAGGAGAGGGAGAAGCAGGATACCAGAGAACACGGAGCCAGACTTGGGGATCCATCCCGGGACCCTGAGATCATGACCTGAGCCAAAGTCAGACACTTAACTGACTGAGCCACCCAGCGCCCCTGATCTAAATAGTTTCTCTCTCTGTAAAATTACTAATTCTTTGGAGAAGTTTTATTTCACTGATGACTAATTTGCACTAATTCATCTGTATTTTTTGTAGCTTTTATTATTTTTATTTTTTTAACTTTTTTTTTAAAGATTTTATTTATTTATTGACAGACAGAGATTACAAGTAGGCAGAGAGGCAGAGAGAGAGAGGAGGAACCAGGCTCCCTGCTGAGCAGAGCCCAATGCGGGGCTCGATCCCAGGACCCTGGAATCATGACCTGAGCTGAAGGCAGAAGCTTTAACCTACTGAGCCACCCAGGTGCCCCAGTAGCTCTTATTTTTATTAAGTTTTTATTTTAATTCCAGTATAGTTATCATACAATGTTATAGCCCCAGCAGAAATGAAGCTGCTTCTCTGAATTTACAAGTAGTTTCAAGTGTACAGGATAGTGATTCAATAATCCCACACATCATTATTCAGTGCTCAGCATGATAAGTGTACTCGTAATCCCCTTAACCTACTTCACCCATCCCCTTGCTATCAGATATTTCCGGTTTTCCATCTGATTATTTTTTTATTTTAGGAATACTTTTTAGTAACTTTGTATCTTCTAGGCTACTTTGCATCTTTGCATAAGAATTCCAGGCAGTATCCTTGTAGCTGTTCATCATATTTTAAAAATTTCTTTGCCATTAAAAAAAGGTTGTTTCTTCCATATTTATCTTCTATTTAAGGGAATGACTATAGGATTACCTGAAAATTAGCATTTATCCTAATACAACATGGGACTTCATCAAAACAAATTTCAACATTTCACTTACTATTGGAAAAAATGCTCTGCAGACATTAATTTGCCAGGAGAAGCAACTTGGGATATGTTTTGTTAAAGCATCATCATATCTTTAAATAAAAGACAGAAACCATCTCTGATTTATGAGACTCTTAATAGAAATGTAGATGGCATAAAGAATATGAAAGTCAGTATTTTGGATGCTTACAATAAATATTATTGTCCAGGTAGAATAGATTTTAAAATGTGAAAGACAAAACTCAGCATGTGATACAATTTAATCCTCATTTAAAATTATTTTTGATGAAAACCAGAAATCATAAATATTGCATTGCCACATCGGAAATTTAAAACAACCTGTAAGGCTAAAAGAACAGGTATACTGAAAGAAAAAAAAAAAAAAAAAAAGAAGAACCCAGCAGGGTACCATGGATTGTATTTTAGTTAGGGAGAAGAAAGCAGTTGGTTCAGTAGCAAAGGGAGGCTAAACAGACTTGTATTTGCAAGGCCAGAAAAAGATGGCAGTCACACTAGAATAAAAGTCAGTTACAGGGGCGCCTGGGTGGCTCAGTGGGTTAAGCCTCTGCCTTCGGCTCAGGTCATGGTCTCAGGGTCCTGGGATCGAGCCCCACATCAGGTTCTCTGCTCAGCGGGGAGCCTGTTTTCCCCTCTCTCTGTCTGTCTCTCTGCCTACTTGTGATCTCTCTTTCAAAAAAAAAAAAAAAAAAGTCAGTTACAGACATTGGAGATGGGCAGTATAGGCATCTCTCGTGTGATTGAGTTTTGCTTTACCAGACTTCAGAGACACTGCACTTTTTTACAAATTGAATCTTCGTGGCAACCCTGCTTCGAGCAAGTCTATTACTGCCATTTTTCCAACAGCATTCACTCACTTTGTGTCTTTGTATTGCCTCTTGGAAATTTTTCATTATTATTGTATTTGTTATGGTGATCCGTGATTGGTGATTACAACTTGCCCAAAGCCCAGGTGATAGTTACTGCTGTGGAAATGTTGGGGTTTGGTGTGAACAGTCAAGAAGAACTCTTGAGACGTCTTCGGTGCAAATAGTGGTTTTATTAAAGCCCAGGGACAGGGCCTCTGGGCGGAAAGAGCTGCGCTGATTGCGAAGAGCAACGGATTCTATACTTTCAAGTCAGGAGGCGGTTAAGTCCCCATGGAATTTTGGAAGCAAGGCTTCCAAGACCTTGAGGGTGCTCGCTATCATTAGGAAAAGGTCAGTTATTACCGTCTAGTAAACCTTAGTCATGAGACCCTTCAGATGTCTATCAGTGGTCCATATGCTTGGGGGATGATTGCGAATGTATACCTTGAGGGGTTAGAGATAAAGGAAGTTTCCAAAGGAATTTTTACATGTTAAAGTAGACTTACAGGATCCTGGAGGTTGGGATAATGATAGGGTAAGATGGCCTTTTGCCCTTAACAAAGTGTTAACATTGAGGCACTTGCTAGAGGAAGGTCACTCTCAAGGACTGTCTCAAGGACTTGTCAATGGGCTTTAAGTTGTAAGGAAATTTAATTTTTTTCTTCTGCCTTTATTCCCCATATCAGCTAACACTTTTTAACTATAAAGTATTTAATTAGCATTTGTACATTGTTTTTTTAGACATAATGCTATGCACATTTAAGAGAATACAGTACAGTGTAATCATAACTTTTATATGCTCTAGGAAACTGAGAAATTCATTTGACCGCTTTATTGTCATAATCACATGTGGCAGTCATCTGGAGCCAAACCCACAATATCTCTGAGGCAGTCTGTACTGTAATTATGTACTTCTTCAGGTTATTAGAATATATAGCAGGACAGAAGCCTAGTGAAATCTTGAAGGAATCCTCCTTCTGGATGGTCAAGAGCTCATCTTTTATTTGAGAAGAGTTTCTCAAACTGCTAATTATTGATACATGAAAATATTTCCCTGGCCAAATATGGTTAAGAAAGAGTGGGTTAAAGAGGTTTCTCAATTGTAGGACTTCACAAAGCAAAATATGTTCACTTGCAAAATACATCTCCCAGCAAGAGGCTTCTATTTTGAGTCTCCAACTTATTTTTTGTTGTTGCTTTTCAAGTTTTATTTGGAATTGAATAGGAACATGGGAAACATAGGAAAAAGAATATGTTATATTGATAATGCTTTTAAATGTTACACTAAATTAAAAATGGTAATATGTAAATTATTTATAAAAAACATTATTTAGAGGAACACCCTCGTTATGATGTAGGAATAAACTGAATATATACATTTTTCCCAACTTATTTGACCCTTAGGCCCCACTATTTCTAACTAAACATGATTTACCACCTGAATAGAAACCACTTAAAAACACTAAAGACAGTTTCCTTTTACAAGGATTTTGCTTCTTCTGCTTTAGATCTCTGTAATTGCAGGCAATACCAAAACAGGAACTTGTTTCTTAAACGTGACGTAATGTTTAAGGAGAAAGTAGAGAAGACAGTAGACATTATATACTCTCACAACCAACTTAAGATTTAAAGCTTTACAACTGTTAGTTTTCTTCAGACAAAAGGGAATCCCACATTATTCGAAGGGTGCTAAGATCTATGCAGATCCTTTAAAACATTCCAAATCTATATTCGGAGAGGAAAAATGTTATCAGCACAAGAACAACTTTTCTTAACTATACCTAAGTAATTCCTGCAAAGACATTCTAGAATAAAAACTCCATGAGGCCAGGGACTTCGTACATCACTATTTCTACAAACCTTAGAACGGGGCTTGGCACATAGCAGAAGCTCCATCAATATTGGTTGGATGGCGGATTCATGATTCTAAAGCACCTAATACAAAATCCTGTACTATAAAATTATAGTTTATATTCAGCTCTCAGATTTTTTAGACGTTAGGTAGATTAAATAGAGAAATTATTTAGCTTTTGTATAGAGGTGCCATTGGCACCAGTTACCGAAAAGCACTTTATTATTCTTTCTCTGCATAAATGCATCCATTAGAATGATGCGTGAAGTGCTCATTAGTCAACCTGAATACTAAAAGTGGTGGAGGTCAGCTCACTCAAAGCCTGACCTTTCCAAACATTTGCTTCTTAAAAAAAAAAAAAAAGACAACACTTCCCTCCCTAATCTTCCCTCTTTGATCCTCTGGTTAATTGGGGAGCAGACTTTCTTTTAACTTTGCCAAATATTGCAGAGTATTTTCTGTAAATGTCACCATAAATTGAAAGCGACACTAACGTGTAGATGTGCTTCATTTTCTGGTCACGTGTAACAAACTTAGTCATTGCTTTTGTGCTTCTCCTGTTAGTACTGATTTTCCAATTTGATAATGGATGGCAGGAAAAGATTCATTTAAACATTCGCACCCTTTGGCCTTACCAGGAGCTTAATTGTGGCCATGAATATACAATAGAGGTTTTTAAATACCTTAAAAGTTGATGCTACAATTCTGATTGAGTTGTGCCCCTCGTTATCTTCATATTTAATATTGCAGAAATGATGGGTTTAGCGTGCTGGTGAAGCAAGGGGAAAACCAACAGGTCCATGATTACTAATCTGCTTCATCCACAGGACAATTTCTGTCCCAGCAGTTATCACTTGTGATTTTGGATGCATCATTTAATTTTTCTGATCCTTGGTTTTTTGTTTAAAATCGGAATAAATCTAGTTTATAGAATTTCTTTAAGGATTAATTCAGGACATATATTAAATAACTTCACTGAAGAATGTCGAAGTATTTCTGTTCAGATTCTTTTCTGAAGTAAGGGATGAAATTAGGAGAGTGTCAGCACATGAGCCTTAACAAAAGGGCCACGTTTTATTAGTGAGTGACTCCGATTCTCGGCACAGACCCAAGTGGCCGAACCAGCCACACACCAGTTTCAACTCCTCCTTTGAGTGTAACATCAGCATCATCCTACCTTAAGTATTTTAACCTTTTTCCTCTTTCGAAAGCAGGCAAGACAAGAGAACACAGAATCAGGAGCAGGTTACAGAGTTTCACATCAGCGGCACAAGGTCAGAGACTAATAAACTGCAGGTCTGTTAACCAAGAAACCTAACTATGATGTGCCCCTGGAGGAAAATTCCTCCTTAATGTAAACCTCCTTATGGTCTTTCAGTCTCCTTCCCGTTCAGTGTCATCAATCATGACCACAGCATGTGTCACTTCTTCCTAGGACTTCCTAAGGAATGAAGGAAAAATCCCTGGGAACCAGACTTAACCACAGTAGGGCATGGAGTCCCAGCATCTGGACAGAGGTGTCGGGTGGGGTGGGGGTCTGGTGGGGTGGGAGGAACAGCCACCAAGCATACCTGGGCAAGCGCGCAGATGGCAGGTGCCCCCCTGGCCACATCGTCTTTGCTTTCACCTGGGAGAAAACTGAGAACTAGAGAAGCGGGCACGGGTTAGCGCAGACAGAATGCGTCCTCCGCACCAAGCAGGAGCGCGCTGCTGGCGAGCAGAGAAGAGTTCTGACTTCGTTCACCTATAATCTGGGGGGGCAGCTGGTTTACAAACTAGACATTTGTGAACTCGTATATACTTTGCACTTTTAGAGAAAACATATGCGGCTCATGTGCATTGCCTTATACTTGGAAATTCCTTTTATTAGTATGACACATCTCTCTCTCTCTCCTTTTTTTTTTAAGCATAGGGCTTCATATTTTTATTCTTTCTCCTAAAGCAACAAACTCCATTCTTTCATGTTCAACAAGTTGAAGAACATATACAGCACCAAATCATCACGAAATATTTCATCATCTTTTTGGGGAAATAACATGCTCTTGTTACTGCATTTGCCGTGGGTTTCTGCTTGGTCTGGATGGAAAGAAAGGTTTCCTTTTGTTTCCTGAGAAAGCATTATTTGATCACGAAAGCCTCAGTATTTTCTCTCATTCTCCGGGTTGACGCACAAGGCTTGAAAGGATTTATACCACTGCGAGGTCACTCAGAGCATAGTAGAAAATAGCTTTGCTAAAATGGTATTTGAAAACTATTGTATTTCTGGGCTTTCTTTGAAAAATAAAACCCCTTACTAGGGTTTTTAAAAGCACGTAGTCATTAATATGACAAAATGTTAGTACACTTCGAAGCAAATTTTCTTAGGTTGTTGCCTTAAGATTACCATATTTTACTTTCAACGTTCAGAGCTCAGCACGGCTGAGTGACTGAACAACTTTCCCAGTGTCAAGCTACAGAAGTTCTCCTCTCTCCTAAATATTACCTAATTATTATAGGTGATGTTAACCTCTCTACCAAAAATGACTCTCAGGCAAACAACAAAACCCCAGAATGTGGAACATGATATGCGAAAAAGGGTTAAAATCCTCTATTTTTAAAATCATGAAATAAATACCATGAGTTTTCAAATCTGCTTGAATGATCACGTCATACTTACCTTTATACAAAACCTGTCAGTGGCTTCCACGTGCCTATGTCCCCGATGCCTGCAAGGGTCATGACAGTCTAGACACGGAGCCCAAGTGCTCCCGCACCCTCCCCTTTCTCTCCTCAACTGCCCCTTCTCCCTTTTGCTCTCTGGGCTCTAGTCTCATTGACCTTCTTTCAGTTTCAGGGATTCCCTGGGGTCTTTCCTTCCTTAGGCTTTCACACATGCTCCCCTTTCTTTCCGTAAGGCTTTCTGCCGCTCTCTGCACGGCAGTCTCCGCATCCTGAGTGTGTTCGCATGAATGTCAAATCAGAGACATCTTTCCTGACCTGCCAATATGAGGGAGACTTCCGTCACCCAACTACCACGGAGTTACTGTCTATCTCAGCATCACTTTGTTTTATAGAGCCTATCACAAAGTAGGTGCGTGTGTGTGTGTGTATGTATTGTTTATTCACAACCGAACCACGAGAGCTGAAGTCCCGTAAGAGCAGGGACCATGCTTCTGCTGGGTGAAAGCAATACGCCCAGCATCCAGCGCGGTACCTGAACACGCGTGTTAAACACCCGTAAATACTGGTGGGCTGAGTAGAAACACTCATGACCTATGAGTATCCTTCCTAATACACTTTTCCTGAATATTTGAGATAGATCATCATTTGAACTAATCTCTAGGTCTTGTATCAAATTAACTAAATAAATATTTGAAAATATCTAATAACTGACTTAGTAATACTCATATTCTGTAAAGAAGTTAAATATCCTGAATTTAACATCTGTATCATGATACATTTTCCCAAACCACACAATTGATACAGTATTTTCCAGTTCCCTAATACATGTACCAGATTCATATCATTTATTTTGCAAATGAAAAATGTCTGGGATTCAAAGAAATGCTTAACCATTAAATAGGGAGAAAACTCAGAATCATACCAGGTTTGAGTATAGTTAAATTTCTGGGACATAGCAACTAACAAATGAGATTTAAAATTCGCTGTAAACTTTACATTAGAAATACTTCTAAGTATTATTGTTCAAAAGATTGATTTATTTGTCTCTAATTGTGCTCAATTTTACTTTTCATGTCCAATTCAGATGCCAATAATATCTCCCATCTAAAAGAAGTCAGATCAGACTAGATGAGAAATGTCTCCAAAAGTGATTAATCCTCCCCACATGATATTAACATCTACATCTCTGTGATGTTTTTATCTGTTATTAGCATAGTTATTATGAAACCTAGTTCCAAGTAGAATAAGGCAAGTAATAAACTTTTCCTCTTACCTCATTTGAGAGAAATTATTTTTCCCAGAAGCTAAACTGCCTATAAGAGATCATTTACTTCAAAAAAATAATTTACTACCAAAAAGATATATCCTAAACTCTCAGCTTTGTACAGTATAATCTGACCTGTTCTTATCATCACTAAAAATATAAAAGTCTCATGGGATACAAAACAAAATTAGGCCTGTTACAAACCCACTTAGGAGAAATAATTACGTTAACTTCATTTACATACCATTAATACGAATTCTGTTCCTCAAATGAGCTGATTGCCACCCATTCTTATAGAAGACTAGAACACCGGGCTTTCTTTTCCACTAATGTATGACAGGATGTTTTCTTCCTCTCAAATGTACATTCCCTTCTTCAGCTTAACATTTCTTTCCATGTTCGTGTCATTCTGCTTTTGAGGTAAAGAAGAAATGGGCAAGGGTTCTACAGCTAAGAACGAAGAGAATGGAGGAGGGCCCAGGGGGTAGCAGGTGAGACCCCCTCTTGTGGACCCAGTTCCATCACTGGTTCAGAGACTCTCAGAGAAAAAATAATATTCAACCAAAAAGATAAAACGTGGTTCACCCCCAAAAGCATTATGAGCTGAACACAAGGTTTCTTCCAATTACACACCCTCAATGACTTGCTAAAAGAGAAAAATTCATACACACAAGCACACACACACACAGATACATGTATATGTGTACAATGTCCATCCTTTTTTCCTAATTCCAAAAATATATATGAAACAACTTCTATCTTTGAGGCAAAAACCTGGTTTCTTGCTTGAGTAGAGATTAAAATTACTATTCAAGTGGGTTTATAATGGCCTTACATATGTCTGTTAATACAGGAACGCTTCCTCCAAAGACAAGAGAACACCAGGTACCACCAACCAGCATGGACTTGGCAGGGCACATCTAGTCTGTACTTGTATGGTAACCGCATCACTACACACAGTATCTGTACACAGTTACGTGTGGTGTCTGTGAATAAAATAAGAACTGTAATCCCTCGTCCTTGGGATACTTACGGGGAATAAAAGCACTGACTTGTCCAAATGACTTCTTGCATTTCCGACCGATACCTAATTATGGACACATGTATATACACATATATATCCTGTTGGTTCTGTTTCTCTGCAGAGTGCTAATACAGACACAGACATGAAAACTGATTCATTAGCATCTATTTTAAATCTACCTTGATAATTGATTTTTTAACATTATCTTCATATTACCATCATCACTTAAACTTCATGAAGACTTAAAGTCAAAACCAGCAGACTCTGGAGCGCTCAAGCTAGATATGCTTATTTATTTATGAAACCAGTTGGTTGGGGACGAGACTTTGGTATCTGATTCCTTTTCACTTTACTTGTGGCTAGACCAGTTCCCACCTAGCCTGTTCAGAAGGCACACGGCTCCTGAACCCTGTAGGAGACTCAGTGAAAGATGGACAAAGTAGCTCTGCAGTGAGAACGTTTTCCTTCCAGCCCCTCAATTAAATACAGCAGTAAGAGCTGAAATGAAGGGAGAGGACAGCTCGAGCGCACAATAGGAGCCTTAAATGTAGTATCTGTTGTCGGGTGAAACACCGCTGGCTGCATTCACGTGAACTCGCATGGCATTAGACATATAAAAAGGAGAGAGAGAAAAAACGTAACAGAAAGGAATAACAGTGGAGCTGATTTTTTACAGCAGTTACCTCTGAAAAAGCTGTGGGCACAGTCTATTGAGCATTGTGGCCACAACTCCCAGCTTCAAGGTCTCCATGTCACAGATGGTTTATCAGGAGAAAAATGATAATGGCTGAAAACGGCGTGGGTTTTTATTGTTAATGGGGGCAAGGAAAGGAACAGACTGATACACCACGAATAATGAAAACATCGTTCTCATTGTTATACAGCGCAAATTACAGAGGAAACAAACTGCTAACTTTAGGTACGATGGTTGTTGAAATGAGAAGTTTTTGTGATTTTAAGGACGAAGGAAGAAGGAGACCTTCCTCTTATCCCTACAACGGTCCTTCTGTAATTTCTAGGACTACTCGATTAATGTCAGGTATCATTATCCAGGGAAAAGGAAAGGACATGATAACTTGGGAATTTCCCTTAATACTTCATGACACACACAATCAACCGTCTTTAGTTCTTTTAGAGCTAGTAGAAATATATTAGCTGTGAATATTATATAATTGGGCACATAAGTTATCTGATGACAAAAAATATTGACAATGGCCAAGGCTGGATATGAATGCAAAGGTCCCTTTGTACGGGGCATTCAGGGCTCCCCTTTCTTCAAACCTGACTGCAGTCAAGAATTTTAAAGGCAGAACTCGTGTCCGGAAGTTAGCAAACTGTCCGGGCAAACTGCTCCCCGTGGGCAGTGTGTGACTTGGACGCTCAGAGGATCAATCGCCAGTAGTTAGGTGCTTTAAGAAGAAATCATTTTCCCTTTCTTTCAAGAAGAATCTACTTGTCTTAAATTAAAGAAATGGCAGCATTCTATTTATTTAAATATCCCTTCCGTTCTTCCCGGGGGGAAAGATACACAATGGCTGGTTCCTTTTGTAAATGACCTGCATAGGGATAAAAGATCTACCTCAGCTCTTTTGTCTGTCTGAGTTCCTTCTGCTTTTATGGGAGTTGACACGCACATTTGCACAGTGACGAATGTGACTCTTCCCTTATTTAGAATCCACTGGTGTTTTATACTATCTTCGTTAATAAACATCTGGATTCATGTCAGACTTGACATTCCACAGCTAAGGAGGCAAGTGGTAAATGAGCGGTGCGTCTGGTTGTAACTCAGTCATGGTGATCTTGCTCCAGAGCTGTCTGGAGTTTGTAGATACAAACATTCCCACAGCTTCATCTGGTCTCTATGTTAGCACTAGCTGGTAAATTCTAAAGAAAGGGAACCACAGCAGAGGACAAACTTCATACTCTGAGATCTTAAATTGTTCCCAGTGGTTCACAACACAGCCTCTCCAAAATGTGGACACAGGGCACATCTGAAGAGCATTAGGAAACGGTTCTCCCTCACCCTCTCCCAATTCCCCTTCATAATAAATGCCTCAGCATCAGGAATGGGTTGCATTTTAAAGAACATGTAAGCAGATATATATTGTTTCAGAAGGTCTAATTCTCAGGGAAATCATTTTCTTTGAAAATACTCCATGGAACTTTTCTTTAAAACCTGGCAATTTTGTCTCAAAATCACATTCTACTTACCCTACATGATCATCCAAGTTTCCTTCAATTTCTAAAGAATGTGTTCTTCACACAAGCACCTGCTTAAATGCTAAGAAGGGAAGTAGCAAGAGGTGCGCAGCACAAGTGCCCCGGACTGGCCAGACCGGTGAGTGCGCGGGGAATCTCCCTCCTCCTGTGTGTCTTAGGCCTCCTCTACCCTCTTAGCTCTTCCAAGGGCCATGGCCCTAGAAGCCCAGGTCCACTGTCGCCCCAAGGACATCAGTGTCATTACCAATCTTCTTTTTTTTTTTTTTAAGATTTTATTTATTTATTTGACAGAGAGAGACACAGCGAGAAAGGAAACACAAGTAGGAGGGGTGGGAAAGGGAGAAGCAGGCACCCCGCCTAGCAGGGAGCCTGATGTCGGGCTCAATCCCAGGACCCCGGGATCATGACATGAGCAGATGCTTAATTTAAGCAGACGCTTAATGACTGAGCCACCCAGGCGCCCCATTACCAATCTTCTAAACTTTAGTGGCTCTTTCTAGTTCCAGGGCCAGCCCAGGCATAGAGGCCCTGCAAAAATGGCACTTGACCTTATAAATAACAGCTCATATTATTCCAAGTAAAAATAAAGCTAAAATGTCCTGCTCATTGTCCTGAGAACATACCTTTGTCTTTGTCTGTGTTCTCTCTTCTTTATCCTCCCCAACATGGATACCTTCTCCTTCTTTCCAGAAATTCTCCACTTTCTCATTCTTCTCAGCTACCTCAAGCTCTCCTTTTCTGTGATGCCTTCCCAAATACTGCACCCTATAGTGAACTTTATTCAGAAAACTTTATTTCCTATTCTACTTGTCTGAGTTCTTAATCATAGATGCAATAGTTTATTAGATAAATATTTATTGAACAACTACTATGTACCAGTCTTTGTTCTATGGCATAAAGGTAAAAGGTAAACAAGACAGACAAGTTTATCTAATTTCAGTGTACCTCATTCACATTTATCCCAGTGACATTACACAATGTGATACCAGTCAAGGAGTACCCTGGGATCTTTGATTAGCCCCTGCAGAGTTCAGTTCAGCACACAGTGACCTGCGCGGTTGGAGCCTGGCACGGCAGCAGGTCAGTGCTGCCCGTGCTCCTGTCACTAGCTGCCCCATTCTTCTCAGCAGCTTTCACTCTACCTTTGCACCTAACCCCCGCACTCATAGAATTACACAGAACAAAGCACAACACATTGTTCTGTCTTTTACTGGGGGAAAAAAAAATTGTCTTCAATGTCTCCCATTCTTTTCACCCACGAAATATATTCACCTTGTCTTACTCAAGTTCCCATATGGCCCAGTTTACACTATCTAACGGGAGTTAAGAAAGCCGGGAGTAAGGTCTTGTGGACAGAGAGGAATGAAGTGGAGAGTAAGGAGAGAGCAGTTCTGCTTGAAGGTCAGCCAAACTTGAGTTGGGTGAGCTTCCTGTGTCTCCGCTCTCTTAACTGTGAAATAAGTGTGGAACTAGATTGCCTTCCAAACCTGTCAGTACAGTGATTACTCTATGACTGATATTCAATTTCTCTGTTATTATCATAAAACTGCCCAACTCATTCCAATTTACAGTTTTCAATCTTGGGAGTTAAGAGTGATATATAAAATAGTAATTATAAGAATAATAATTATAAATAAATGTCCAAGTATTTGGGATAAGGAAGACCAAATGGGGAGGACTCCAGAGTCATGTTTGATTCCTCTTTCTCTCCACCCCCCACACAACCCATCAGCAAATTCTAATGGTTCTTCCCTCCACATGCAAACTCTGACCACCTCCAGTGTTGCCACCATGATCCAAACCACAATAATTTCTCATCTGGATTACTGTCATACCCTCCTTGCCTTAATTCTAGTCTTACCCCTAGAGTCTGGTCTCAACACCACAGACAGTGATCTATTAAAAATATAAATTGCATCATGTTACTTCTCTGCCTGTCTAGTTTTGGGCCCCAAAATGTTGCTGTTGGTCTAATGGTTGGCTTACAGTGATGTTTTGGGTTTTCAGATATCAGTGTCAACTCAAATCTTGTAAGTAACAATCCTTAAGATACCTGGGTACTCCCATTTGGCTAGTACACAGTTACTCAAGTAAATTGCCATGGGTCCCCCTTTGAGAAGCCATGGTGGGGGATCATTACCATACTTCTCTTTGGGGATATGGCCTCTCCTTCAGTGAA
Source organism: Enhydra lutris kenyoni (assembly GCF_002288905.1). Taxonomy (NCBI): domain Eukaryota; kingdom Metazoa; phylum Chordata; class Mammalia; order Carnivora; family Mustelidae; genus Enhydra; species Enhydra lutris. The sequence goes on from NW_019154105.1 coordinate 3,937,510, forward strand.
TGCATTCTGGGTCTGTAATAGGCTCAGGTCTAGAAGCTGGGCAAAGAATTGTGCCTTCTGATTGGAGTAACTGCTCTTAGTCTCTTGGTCATGCATTATTCATATCTTTTGATTATATAAATTAAGTAGTACCCTTGTAAAGTGCCCACTTATTTTTCTCTTGTGGACACTGTGGTGGACACAGAGATAGCTCTTTGATCTCCTTCAAAGAAAAACTTCTTGCACCACCTACTAGATTATGTCAGTGGGCAGCCTTTAGGTGTCTTTAACCTTCCCAATCACTACAATAATTATGTCCAGTAAACTTCTGAGTATTATGCACTACTACCTGGCCTCTGTTGTTTCGGAATCTTATTATCCCCATGGTTACCTCTGGGTCCGTTTCACAATGGCATCTCCTACTTTCAGCCCTGTGCTACAAAAGACAGCCACAACTGAACTTCTAAGATATGCCAGTAGCCCTCTCATTAGTCTAGCACCAGTATCTCCCATAGAACACAGTCTTCCAGTAGATTTTCCAGTCTTAAATAAGACACCTACTCTAGCATTTGTGCTTTTAATTTCTGAGAGCTGTCTGCTAGGAGCCCTGTGGGGGGATGCCTGCACTGGGGGACGTAGTCCTTAATTTCCAAAAGAGGATTTGCACAGTCTATCACAGCAATTCTTCATCACTTAACTAAGATTACAGTGCTCATAAGTCATAAGCTGACTTTGGAGCCCTGGTGGCAGTCTGATTCAGAACCCACACCCCTGACTACTATTCAGGAATACCTGAGAACTAGCCACATAGAGACGGTTTCTAATCTTTCATCCTAAAGTTGATACAGGGTTGGGGAAGTTGGAAGAGGCAGGGGTTACTCTTCACTAGCGTATATCCATGGTTCTAAAAACAGGGTAGCTCAAAGTACATGAAGGACTGGAAAAAACTGCCACAGGTAACTGTTATAACCTTTGTCTCCCATCAGAGTTGAGAATCCCTTGTGTAGAGGAAGGAGAAGCTGTCATGGAAACATTCTTGAAATAAGCTTTGAGTATTGTCGATTTTCATCATGTATTTAAATAAAGCTCTTTTGTGTGGACAACCAGAGACTTGAAAAGTAAATCCACAAAATAAATAGCTGTTTGGCCTCTGTAGAGACGTGTTTTAAGCCTATAATTAAATTATTGAAGGTATTCTAAGGCAAAACTTTTTCCTCCTAAAATGAGTTAATATGTAGTTTTGCAATACAACCAGGAATCTTACCAATGTTTCAAGTGATTTGAAGATGTTTCAAAGTCAGAAAATGGATTTTGTAAAGGAATTATGTATTATTAAGAAATAGAATTTCCCCACTAATTTATTTCATTTTATATTTTCTGGTGCAGTCATGAAATCATTGAAAACACAAATTTCCCAATGTTTAAATGATAAAACCACCAATTATGATTCAGAATGAAGGAATTTAAACTCAAGGCAAAACTTCCAAGCTTCTGATTTCACACCTTTCTCTGCTAATTTTACTACTTTCTGCCTATCATAGAGTTTGCATTCCGCTTAGTGTCCTAAGTTTCTGAACCTGCTCAACTTTCCATATCCATAAAGGAAAAACAATACAAACGAATAAGGAAACTAATAATTAATGCATATTTACTGGACTTTGTGCTCGACATTTTCCCATATAGAGTCTCCAAACCACAGATCAACCAGACATTTTTTGTATTACTTTTTGTCATTCATTTTGGCTAATAGTATTTATAGATTTATCCTTTTAACCATCATTTGCTAAGTATTCCTGAATGCACATCCCAGAATCAAGAGGGAGGCCATCTAAGATTAAACACTGATCATGGATAAGCTACAAAGTAAATAATCCATGAACATTTTTACTAAAACTATAAGATCTATTTTACTTAATCCAATAATGGTGCTATGTTCATATTAAAATAATCCTGATTTCATCCCAAAATGCTTCAGCACTTGTACCGCCCCCTTCATAGCCTTTACTATATGATAACTGTAAAATTACTGCTTGTTTAGTTGCTCATATTTTATCTACAGGCTAGCTTCTAGATTGTACATATCTAGATATTTAGATATCAAGAATGCAGACACTGTTTCCAGTGCCAAGCATCACACCAGCCACAGCTCAGGAACCCAGTGGATATGTACTAAGTCAATGAGCCAACTCTAAAAGAATGTTTCACAGCTTGGGTTTTAGTGAATGCTATACTATTAAAATATTACTTTACAGAACAATCTCAATTAGTCAACAGTATGCTTTTCTTGTATGTATCCAAAACAACACTGTTTTTTTCCTCTAGTATTCAGAATTACTTTTTTTTAAGTCAGAATAAAAAAAAAAATACCCCCTACTAGAAGACTTATAGATTACAGCTGTAAAACTATTAAGAAAGAAGAATAGAGGAAAAGGAGAGAGAGACCAGTAATCATAAAACAAAAGTTTTGTACCTTATTTTCTTGAAAGATAAATAAATCTCAAGTTTTCTTAATGTTTTTCTAGGCCTTCCTATTCAAACTTCCTACCAATTACGAAGAGACTCCAACACAATCCCTGGCACTGAACCAAAATGCAAAATCTTCTGATCTCGGAGGCCCTGAATACTCCAGCACCTTCCCAGCACATTCCTCTCCCAGCCTTGCCGTGCTTGGTTCCTTTTCATTCTTCTTATCTCAGTGTAAATGTGCCTCCTTAGAAAGGCCCTTCCTGAATGTTCTCTCTCAGCTGCTCCCCCACTAATTTTTTTCTTCATAGTACATATTATTTATGATTTTAAATTCACTAATGTTTATCCACTCTGTTTTGCCCACCACACCTGAATATACTTCTATGATGATAAGACCACATTTGTCTTACTTATCGTTGGATCCCCAGCACCCACTGCAATACCCAGTTTATAACAAACATCCAGAAGGATCTGAATTGAATAAAAAAGACAGTAAAATTCATATTGATTTCTCAGTGATTCTAGACATTTGTGATTTTAGTTTTTAATATTCTATATTGCCCTTGCTAAATTATGTCTTTGGACTCATAAACAACATAAACTAATGCCAGTAATAATAATATTGTGATACAAAATGTACTGAAAACTTTTTAAGATGAAAATGGTTCATGTAATATTAACATTAGTACGTGTTAATGTACCGACTAGAAATTAGAAAAGCTATGCACATCTGTACCTCTCTAGTAACAAAGACACCCCATTCTCAATGTTATTTTCAAAAATCGTTTTGTTCCTGTTATCTGTGGCAATACAAAAACCGAGCAGCTTAAGACAACAACATTTATTTTGCTCACAAATCTAAAACCTAAGTAGGCTTAGACCAGGATAACTTGTCTTTGCTCCACTCGGTGACTGCTGAGCGACTTTAAGTCTGGTTCTGAAATATCAAAGACTTGTTCGTTCACTTATCTGCCACCTGGGCTGAGAACATTCAAATAGTTCAGGGCTAGAGAAACTGGACCTCCTTGGGCATCTCTCTCTAACCCAATGTAATCTCCACGTTGCCTCTCCAGCATAATGTCTTCAGCATAGCTGGTCTTCTTACCCCTCGGTTTAGGGATACCAAGGTGTGTTTTCCAAAAGAGAGAGGGCTTTGTGAAAGCAGGATTAGCAACACAATTTGTGAGGCCCAGTGCAAAGGAAAATGTAGGCCTCCTTGTTCAAAAATTATTAAGAATTTCAAGATGAGGTCAACAGAGCTTTAAACCAAGGTGGCCCTTCTGAATATAGGGCCCTGTACATTTGCACAGGTTACATGTCCACGATGCTGGCATGGGCAGGAGCCATATTGTCTTTTATGATCTAGGCTCTCTCAGCATCATTTCTGCTGCAATCTGTTCACTGAGGTAGTCATAAAGGTCCACCCAATTTTAAGAGTAAGAGAAATAACTCCACCTTATTGAGAGTGACCGTGATCTGGAAGAGCGTGTAGGGTCATTTCTGAAAATACAGTCTACCACAAGTTTGCTATAAATGGTTAGTTTGTTTCTGGAGAGCAAAAACATGTCAGACTTGGAAAATTCATACTGACAACTGTAATATCAACATCATATATTGGGAACTTTCTTTATGTGGGGTGCTACTGAGCACTTCAGAGATATCAACTCATTTAACCCTGTGACATTTAGTAGATACGGCACTATCATCCCAGTAACAGAGCTGATATCACAGATGGAAATAGCTCATACAGCCAATAAGTAACAGAACAGGGAATTGATCAGATCTGATGCTAAGAGTGCTTATCACTGGTGAGGGTTGTTGAAATAAATTTCCCAAGCGACAAATGCCGATGAACTGTGCTCTCCCCATTCCCTACCCCCAGGTCATTCTATAAGGTTTAACTATAGTGGGTGGACACATAAAAGGCTGTATTCATAGCTCATAATTTCTCTTTCTTTGGTGGCTCCTCATCCCTCCACCTCACAGGACACATGCTCACAGGACTGATTCCAATGGCCTGGCTATATAGGAAAATAGCTAGAACAGAGACTCACCCCTGGAACAGAAGGCAGAAAGAGAGACAGAGACAGATAAAGATCAGTTGATTTGGTCTATCTTCAAGGTCTGAACCTGAGCTATATAAATCTGGGCACTGTATGCAGCTCTATTTTCCATTCTGTGTTCTGAGGGGAATAGATTCATAGAAAGAAAAAATAATTAAGTGGGTAGAGAGCAATAAGACATGCAAGAGAGAGTACAGACAATATTCATAACAATTTTCTTAGTTCACTCCTGAGGCCCAACTATATCCCTATCCTGAGGTAACTACATATCATTAGGATACACCTTCATGCTTTGCTATTGTCGGCCTAAGTCATTCTCCATTATGTTCTAGTAAAATAATCCTAACACATATAGGTAAAAAAAATAAAAATTTAAAAAAAAATGAGAGCTTGCTTCAACCAACAGAGAGAAAATTATACAAACACCCAATGGGCTTACCAAATAAGAAGATAAAAAATAAGCTTATAGTTTTTCAAGGGCTCTATAAACTATGGGGGCAAATCCAACTTACTTCCAGGCAATAACTAAAAGTTGAAAGATTCTATGTATCATAATTAGGTGGAATAGATAACTTATGATCACAATAAGGGGAAAAAAAAAACACGTCTTGGCCAATTGATCTAAGCTCTTTCAGTCTGCGTTCGGAATTTTAAAGAAAAATCTTGACTTTTGCAAAAGGGATTTTCCTCCAGTATATTCAGTTGATTTAGAGGTAAGGCAAGAAAATTATTAATTTCTCTGTTTTTGAAAGGAACACTTAGTGAAATCTGCTTCTCTACCATCCCCCAAAATACTTCAATCACTGATGTATTACCAATTCCACATAGAATTCCTACTAGCTTTGGCGTCACTGGAAAAGCATTCCAGCATGTGTCAACATTGTTTCCTCCAAGTTCTGTGCAAAGGGGGTGTGGTGGGTAAAGCTATAGTCCTGTCTGAAGAGCCTTGCTTTCTTTTCCTCATGCTTCTCCACCCACCCAGGGCCTCCATCTTCTTCATCTAGGAAGCCATTTCCCAAGCCTCCAGAATAGGGTGAAAGGGATGGGAGGAGGGGCTCCTATTCTGGTGAACAGCTGGGGCCCATCACTTCTCATTGCAGGTCTTGGGGATAGGTGGTTGACAGAGTGATGCACAGAGCCTGTCCCAGTTAATGACTTCACCATTCTCCATCATTATCCCCATCATTAGGAAATTAGGAGGACAGAAGGTATTTACTGTAAACCTGCCACCTCCCAAGGAGAGATAAATAGAAACTGATAAATGGGCTCTTCTGGTGCTGTTCGTCTATTAACCTTCTGCTTCCCAGCTCCGGCATATGCATGCCATCCTGCCATTAATATCCAGTAATTGGCATGGCAGCGGGCAATACAATCATACCTTTACTGTGAGCATTCCCTCCATGCGGTGTGCCTGCGCAAGCACACAATTACATTCATAATGAAGCTTTGCTAAACAGTCCAGTTGAAAGACATTAGGCAGTTGTTCCCCAGCCATAACACCAGCCTCCCACAGTCACTCAGAGTTTAACTCTTCACTAGCCTGGACACCGGCTGCCTGCTGTTGCTAATCTTCCTGCTATCTTTGCATGTATCCCAATCTATTCCTTCAAGGTATCCTCTGTTTTGTCTTTGGTTTTAACAGTTTCTGCTCTTAAACTTTGTGTTCCTTGGCATCAAAGGCATAGCCAGCCTGTGAATGATTCCGAACCTTCCCATCAGGCTGTCACGGAGGCCGTCATGAGGGCATAGCTGACTTTCATCCACGTTGTGGCCACTGGTGACCACCTGGGGGCAATGCCCCTCATTTGTCACCAGTTGAGAGCCAAGCTGTTTCCCAAAGAGATTTTGTATTCTTTGGCGCATTCCTAGATGACAAGGGGGAGAAAGGATGTATCTCATCAAATTTATTGTTGGTATAATAACAGAACCGAAAGGAAAGTAATAACCTTGGTGTCATATTAGGAAAATACCATTCTCAATGTTCATCTGCTCAAAACTCTCAGGGATCTTGAGAGAGCATGAATCCTAGGAGATCCTGAGTTTACAGAAAATTGAGGCCCACAAAGAGAGCCACCTCATTCTGTTACCCATCTGCTCACACTGTAGCTGCAAAATGAACATTTGGTCTCTGCTTCCCTGACCTATTTCTTCCCAAGTTACGTTCCAGCGTTCACTATGAAGACTTTACCACAGTGACTGCAGTGGGCAGACTGTTTCAGAGGATGAAACAGGAAAAGCAAAGATGAGTCATCTCTTAAAAGCATAGGGCAGATTGTGTGAAATGAATCGAGCTGGTCCGAACTATAGCCCTGAGGGGTAAAAAAAAAAAAAAATACAGTTGCAAGGGAGGGGAGGGGAGGTTGGGGAGAGGCAATACCAGCAAAGAGATAAAAAGCAATAAAAAGACCAACAAGAAGAAAATGACATGACAATCTTATTACTGGTGTTCAGGAACCATAGCCTCTCTGTCAGAAAAATACCAGATCACGCATTTGAGAACTTCATAAAACTAAATGATCAATAGATTATGGCTCTGGCCCTCCTTCCACACAGCATAAAACAAATAATAATATCTCCAATAAATATAACAGATAGGGCAATCTTTCCCATTTTCTGCAGACCCCTGACAGAACATGCTACAAGATCTTTTCATTTCTTCAGGAAGATGTTAAGCAGCTTGCCAGACTCCCAGTCAAGCACAGCCTCTCCAGCTGTCTTCCAAGTGTACACCTTGAAACACAGAATCTGGATATAGCGGGGCAGCCTTGCACTCACAGAGTCTTTCATTCCACAGATATACCTGGTGGCAAACCCTCTGCCAGTTAACTAAAACTCTTCAGGCGCTGGCACCAACACATTTATCAACACATAATGATAAATAATGTTTGTCATGATGACCTGATGACAGGTTAAGAGACTGACATGAATTCTGCATCTTCTTTATTCCTTATTTCTATCTACCTTTATATCTTTACAAAGGGCCTTTACATTATCTCTTCTGGTTCACAAAAAGTGAACCAGTCATCAGGAGACGGTATTAGGATACCTACTGTACAGCTATGGAAACTAAAACTCAGAAAGGGCAAATTACTTTCCCAGGTCACATAACTGGGACCAGAATCCTCTTTCCTTTCCAGGGATCTGTGTTGCTAACTCTCGCTGGCACCATCGTACTATGTGAACAGCACTCCTGCAGGTGAGCAGCACAGCTGCTCTAAAAAGCAGCACAATATAGTGGAAGTAGGAAAGGCTTTGTTTTTATAGTGATTTTTCTTTTTTTTTTCCAAATTTTTATTTAAATTCTAGTTAGTTAACATATAGTTTAAAATTGGTTTCAGGAATAGAATTTAGTGATTCATCAAACATATACTACCCAGTGCTTACCATAACAAGTGCTTTCCTGAATCCCATGACCCGGCTAGCCCGTCCTCCACCAGCACTCCTCCATCAACCCTCTGTTTGTTCTCTATCATTAAAAATCTCTTATTGTTGGGGCACCTGGGTGGCTCAGTGGGTTAAGCCGCTGCCTTCGGCTCAGGTCATGATCTCAGAGTCCTGGGATCGAGCCCCGCATCGGGCTCTCTGCTCTCTAGGGGAGCCTGCTTCCTCCTCTCTCTCTGCCTCTCTGCCTGCTTGTGATCTCTCTGTCAAATAAATAAATAAAATCTTTAAAAAAAAAAAAAAAAAATCTCTTATTGTTTACTTCCCCTCCTCTCTCTCTTTTTCTCCTTCCCATATGTTCATCTGTTTTGTTTCTTAAATACCACATATAAGTGAAACCAAATGGTATTTGTCTTTCTCTGACTGACTTATTTTATTAGCATAATGCACTGTAGCACCAACCACATTGTTGCAAATGGCAAGATTTCATTCTTTTGGATGGCTGAGTAGTATTCCATTGTATATGTGGTCCATTATGTATACAGTCCATTATTATATTATATGTAGTCCAATATTATATTATATATAGTCATATTATATTATATTATATATATATAATGGACATTTGGACTTTTCCCATAGTTCAGCTATTGTTGATAATGCTGCTATAAACATTGGGGTGCGTGTACCTCTTTCAATCAGTATTTTTGTATCCTTTGGTAAATACCTAGTCATACAATTGCTGGGTTGTAAGGCTGTTCTATTATTAACTTTTTTAGGAACCTCCATACTGTGTTCCACAGTGACTGTACCAGTTTGTATTCTTACCAACAGAGTAAGAGGATTCCTCTTTCTCTGCATCCTTGCCAATACCCATTATTTCCTGTGTTATTAATTTTAGCCATTCTGACAGGTGGGAGGTGATATCTCACCATGGTTTTGATTTGTATTTTCCTGATGATGAACAACATTGAGCATCTTTTCATGTGTCTGTTAACCATCTGGATGTCTTCTCCAGAAAATGTCTGTTCATGTCTTCTGCCCATTTCTTAACTGGATTATTTATTTTTTGGGTGTTGAGTTTGATTAAGTTCTGTATACATTTTGGATACTAAACCTTCATTGGATAAGTCATTTGCAAATATCCTCTCCCATTCCATTGGCTGCCTGATAGTTTTGGTAATTGTTTCTTTCCATCACTGTACAGAAGGTTTTTATCTTGATTAAGTCCCAATAGTTTATTTTTGCTTTTGTTTCCCTTGGGTCAGGAGACACATCTAGTAAGAAGTTGCTATGTCCAAGGTCAAAGAGGTTGCTGCTTGTGTTCTCCTCTAGGATTTGACAGTTTCCCGTCTCACATTTAGGTCTTTAATCCATTTGGAATTTATTTTTGTGTTTGGTACAAGGAACTAGTCCAGTTACATTCTTGTGTATGTTGCTGTCCAGTTTTCTCAACACTATTTGTTGAAGAGGCTATCTTTTTTCCATTGGATTTTCTCTCCTGCTTTGCTGAAGATCAGTTGACCATATTGATGTGGGTCCATTTCTGGGTTTTCCGTTCTGTTCCACTGATCTTCATGTCTGTTTCTTTACCAGTGCCAGACTGTCTTGATGACAGCAGTTTTGTAATACTGCTTCAAGTCCAGAATCATGATATCTCCAGGTTTTGCTTTTCTTTTTCAGGATTGCTTTGGCTATTCAGGGTCTTTTGTGGTTCCAAACAAATTTTAGGATTGGGGGAGCTTTAGAATCAGCGACCTGATTTTGCCATTTACTAGCTGCATTACCCCAGATAATTTTTAAATTTCTATGAATTTTAGTTTCCCCATCTATGAAACGGGTGATAATAATAATAATCCCTAAAGCATAGATATGTTATATTAATATATGACAATCTATGCAAAATGCTTCCCAGAGTATTTCCTTCTCTATCTTTCCCCTCTTCTTTTGTTATCAACACTTTACCACGTTTCCTCTTTAGTCCTGGAAACATTTAATGTAAATATATTTTGCAATATCCTAGCTCTCTGGAAACAAGTAAACCATATAAAAATAATAGTGACTTCTTTTAAATAAAATAAAATTAATCAGAGTGTTTCATTCTCACACCATGCCAAATAAATTTTTTGTGATACCAAGCTGTCCCAATCAAGAAACAATCTCTTCTTCATTTGTCTAATGTAGAACATACACAAAGATGTTATAGGCTCTGTCTAAAGGATTGGTTAGATCAAGGGATATTTGCATACAGTATAAATTAGAAAAACAATATAAGATATATTACAATTTTTATGCCATTCCAGCTATAAGGAATTCTTTAGTACTCACTTATCACCATGAGTGGTATAGGTCTACTCTCTCAAGTGTATCCTTGTCATTAATCTTTCCTCTTCAATGTCAAGAGGTTTACCAATCCCAGTTTCCAGCATTGACAACTGACAATTCTAATGACTTCAGTTTTTTATCAGGCAGAACCTTTAGTTCTCTGGAATTCAGCCCTCACCTTTCAGATAGGTTAATAACAAGTATTGTGGAGACAAAAGGATTTAGAGAAATTGGAATTCCATACATGGCTAATGGTATAAAATGGTGCAGCCACTGTGGGAAAACACTCTGACAGCATCTCAAAAAGTTAAACATAGTTACCATATGACCCCGCAATTCCACCCTAGAGAATTGAAAACATATGTGTACATGAAAATATGTACACAAATGTTCATACCAGCATTATTCCTAATAGCTAAAAAGTGGGAACTACCCAAATATTCATTAACTGACAAATAGATAAAAATGTATATCCAAAGAATAGAATCAAATTTAGCAATAAAATGCAATAAAGTACTGATATATGCTGCAACATGGGGGAACCCTGAAAACATATGCTAAGTGAAAGAAGCAGTCATAAAAGCCACATATTATTTGGCTCCAATTATAAGAAATGTCCAGAAAATGAAAATTTGTAGAGACCAAAATTAGTGGTTTCCAAGGAATGGAGAGAGGAAGAATGGGGAGGGATAAAAATATTCTAGAAACAAATAGTGGTGATGGTTGCAGAACTTTGTGAATATACTAAAAAACACTGAATTATGTACTTCAAAAGGGTGATATTTATGATATATGAATTGCAGCTCAACAAAAAGCTGTTATTTCAGAAAAAATAAGAACACACTATTGGCAACTTAGACAGGGACAAAGTATGCTAGACATTTTAAAATATCATGAGAGTGCTGTTCAATAGACTTTTTTGTTTTAATGAAACACTATTGGTATTTATTTCTGAGCTAAACTCTATTGCTTATTTCTCATTATCACGGTTTTAAAAAAATCAGTGTTCTATGGCAGAAAAAGTGCCAATTAAGAAGTCAAAAGATTTGGATCCTAGTCTGAGTTCAACTACCAGTTGCTCAGATAAGTTATTTCACTTCTCTGGACCCCTTTCATCAGCTAACAGAAGAAGGGTGTGATAATTAATTTTATCTGTCAACTTCACTGGCCCATGGTGTCCGGTTATGTGGTCATTATTATTCTGGATACTTCTGTGAGGGTGTTTATAGATGAGACTAACATTTAAATAAGAGAACTTCAAATAAAGCAGATTGCCCTCCATAACGTGAATGGAATTCCAGTCATTTGGAGGTATGACTAGAATGAAAGACTGACCTTCCCCAAACAAGAAGGAATTCTATCAGCACACGTCCTCTGGACTTGAACTTCAACATCAGCTCTTCCTAGGTCTCCAGCCTGCCAGCCCACTCTGCAGATTCTGGACTTTCCATTCTCCAGAATCACATGCACCAATTCCCTTATTTAATAACTGCAGGTCTCTTCCATCTTCAGTAACAATATTATAAACTTTATGGGTACTGAAAGTTGCAGGAACTTACAGAACATTTTGGAAGTTCTAACTGACTTTATCAATTCCACTGAGAAAAGTGTCTACAGAAATATCACTTTCATTGATTCATTTGCCTTCGAGCTGTCTTGTAAAGCTTGGAATGGAATAAAATGGTCCCTAAAAGTCTATATGATCAGAATATGAAAGCAAGTGTTTATATGGCCAAGGGTAGCCAGATTTAAGAAAATTTGCTATAGCTAGAGTTTATTTTTATTTTTGGTGCACCCAGTCTCCCTATTTTCAGCATGTTTTACATATTTTATTTTACTTCATTTTTGAATTAGCATGCTTTATATATTTTAATGGAGGAAATTCAGACACTGAGGCAAGAGAATGAATGTAACATTTGGAGAAATAACATCAACCTAGAACACCTGACATAATAGTAGGTATGCAACCACTTACTTTGCCTATGAGTAAAACGAACCCCGATAACCTCACAGAAGCCAAAAGCATTAGACCTCATCAATCATACACTAAATTCTAATTTTTTAATATAGTCAATTTTATGTTATTCTGTGACTATCCAGATGTGTATTAGTCAGAGCTTTTCATTTTCTATTTATCTGGCAACAGGAGTTTTTGCCATTTCACAGATCATTTGCACCTCCACCAGCTTTGCTACACTCATTACTATCTCTGGCAAAAGATTTGGTGAGAGAGGCAGTTGATGCAAATGAGATTTTTAGATTTTTCACGCTCTCCCTTTCTACCGTGACCATGGATAATCAAGAATTGACTGTGCAAAAAGCAGAGAATGCAATTAGGCATTAGGTAAGGAAAGCTTCACACATAAAATCACTAGGAATGCCTTGAAGGGAGTAGCAAGTAAAGAGGAACAATTGTGAAATAAGATGACATTTTCTTATTAATACTACCTGATGCTTACTGAAACATCTTCATAGAAATGATCACAAACAAATTTTAACAGCAATTCATCAACCCATTTCATAGTAGGGAAACATATTAATTGAGCTGTCATGCTTAAAGCATATATGGTAACTTAGCAGAGCCATCATGAATCATTCCATTCGAGAAATGTATCATTAAAGCCCACTGGGTTCCAGATATAAGTTCCACATAGGCACTGAGGATATGAAGATAGTAAGACACAGCTCCTGCTTACATTTTAATGGAGAGGCAGATAAGTAAATAAATTATTTGAGTTTAATTTGGCTAACTCTATGATAAGGGAATTCCCAGAATGCTAGGAGAGGACAGAGGAACATTTATTCAAGCCTAGCAAGTTCAAGAAGTCATTTTACAGGAGGTGATACCTGAGTTAAGTAGTAAGGGATCATTAAAAGTTAAACAGTTTAAGGGAAGGGAAAGGTAATTTTAGACAAAAATAAGAACATGAACAAAAACATGGAGTGTTAGGAATACTTGAGGTTTAGGGACAATCACAAGTAGTTTCATATCCTAGATCCTAAAGCATTAACCGAGTAGAATCTAGCAATAAGACAGGAGACATAGTCAGTCATGGATACCTTACTTACCTTTGCTAAGAAGTTTGAGCTTCAGTTGGATCCAATAAAAGATAAGAAGCCACTGCAGAATTGTAACTGTGAATGGTATGTTTTTATGAAAGGGTAGATGGGTTTGAATAGTAGGGAAGATGATTTGAACAAGGAAAATCTATTTGAACTATTAAGAAAGCTAAGATGGGAAGATCTTAGCTAAACAGAAAGTTTACATGAGGAAAATGGGAAAGACTTGAGAGACATTTGGAAGAAAATTTGTCAGGACTATTGAAAATAGTAGGAAAGGCATAGGGAAAGACTATAATTATTTCTAGGATTCCAGATAAGAAACAAAACAAAGAACAAGTGGAGGAGACGTAGTGCTTGATGAGTTCAGTACTGGCATGCTGAGCCCATCCAAAGAGAGAAGACAAGCATGTGTATTTGTAGTCAAGGAAATTCAGGTTAGAGCTGATGATATATATATTAGAATCTTCAGCATAGTAGTTCAAATTGTGTGAGTGAATGAACTACCCAAGAAGAGAGTATAAAACATTGGTTCTTAAATCTGACTGCATACCACAATCAACTGAAATTATACTTATGCCCAAGTATTACCTCAAACCACTTAAATCAAACTTACAGAGGTGTCGCCTTGCTCTGGAATTACTGGGTAGGTGAAAATAAGGAGGAGCCCAAGACTGCAAGCCCATGAAGAAAACAAAACAAAACAAAACAAAAAAACAAAAACAAAAGCAAAACAGAGGAGGAACTGGGTGGCTCAGTCAGTTGGGCATCCAACTCTTGATTTTGGCTCAGGTCATGATCTCAGGGTCCTGGGGTCAAGCCTTACATCTGGCTCTGTGCTCAATATGGAGTCTGCTTGTCCCTCTTCTTCTGCTCCTCCCCCTGTTCTCTCTCTCACTTTCTCAAATAAATAAGTAAAATCTTTTTATAAAAAGAAAGAAAGAGAGAGGGAGAGAGAGGGAGGGAGGGAGAAAGGGTGGCCCAGAAAAATATACAGAGAACCAGAAAAGAGAAAAGCTGAAACTACCTTCATACTCCCAGTTGTATTCAACTAGAACAGAGTGAATATAATATAATCATTGTTTTAAACGTTAATGCTGTGATGTACTATCATTTCAGAAATCCTGGACCGCCACAATAGCATCCCACTTCAAGAGTTCAAGTTTTATTTTACCAATATAGAATTATTAGCTGGCCATACCCTATTACATAAAATATGTTCTCAAAAAGTTTCAGTTCCTTTAAAACATGGTGAAACATAAATAATTTTAACTAACCAGATATGTTAAATAATTTTAAGAGTTCCAAGACAAAATCAAAGTCCCTTTTGGGACAAATAATTTTCTTCTTGAGGATTTATCTATTTATTTTACTTTTGTATTTTTTCTTAAAGAACTGTTAGTTGGGGGTAAGACAGACCTTACATAAATTACATATTGAAATTTAGAAGTTATTGTAAACATTTATATCTATACTTATAATACTCAACATCCAAAGTATACATGGCATCTTTATTCCCCCAAATTATAGTTTTATTGATAGAGGCAGTATAAATATACCACTTCCTAGATGCAACTGAAAATGTGATTATGACCTCTAACAATGGTAATTTAAGTATTAATTTCCATCTATCTCAGCAACTGGCAGCGTCCATCAATTATAGCATTAGCTGCTCAGCAATTGCAGCTGCAAGAAGCAGAATTAGTGTATAAGCTACTGTCACTCACCTGAAATTTTACAGCTCTAATTAGTGAGCCTAGAAGGCTGTCAACAACCAAAAACCCCAATGATAGGCCTGGAAAGATAGCATTTCCCAACCTTTTCCCAGATGCAGTCATCCAGCACTGTATATCATTTCTTCCTATTTCAGAATTGAAAGTGTCTGAAAGAAAACTCTTCATTTTGGTTTCTGGCAACATTACTTAATAAATAAGAATAATACTGAGCAGAAAACTCCTCTGAGCCCATCAGAAGTCTACAGAAAAGTTGTTTTATACTCATTTTTACCTTTATTTCTATGTTATCGGTTTTCACAAGTTCTGATACTACAGTTATTATTTTACGCATTTACTATGATATTTTTGAGTACTTTATATGTGCCAGACATTTGGCTGGGTATTGGGGATATACAGTTAAGTAGCAGAAAGGGTCCTGCTCTCAGAGGAGTTACATTCAAAATGGGGAGATAAACAGATGGAGAGATAATCAATAAATGAAAGAAGACTATCATAGTGATAGATTCTAAGAGAAGAAAATAAAGTCAGGAAATTGAGTTAATGGGAAGATACTCACATTTGGTAACTAGGAAAGGGCACTCTGATGCCCTCAGAAATGAGTCATGCATGATGAGATGGAGTCAACATTCAAAAGCAATAAAGAAGAGCATTTTAGTAAGAAAGTACAAAAGCCCAGGAAAAAGAAAGAATGAAAAATTTTGCATGTTTGAGAAGAAGAAAAAGCACTGTGGAATGTAACGGGCAAGGGTAAGATTAGTCCAAGCAGAGGTTACAGACATGGGCACAGGCCAAAGCATATAGGACTTTGTAAACTACAATAAACAAGTTTGGATTTTGTTCAAAGTACAGTGAGATGTCACTTAGACCTAGAAGGGTTTAAGTTGATTTATGTTTTTAAAAGACTTCTTGTCCTGGTCATTAATGAAGAATGGATTATAATTCATGAGAAGTTCTTACCCATTTACAGCAAAAGCATGAAAAAGAATACTCATGGCAATATTTTTCATACTAGCAAAACTGGAAATAGACCAAACTTTATTCAATAGTAGAATAATAAATCAATTTGTGATAGTCTTACCATGGACTACTATATATTAATGAAAATGACAAACTAAAGTAATATACATCAACATGAGTGCATCAAAAAAAGTGACTAGAAAAGCAAATTACAGAATAATACAGAATGGTTCCACTTTCAAATTCAAAAGCATATACAAGCTAAACAATATATATTCTTGGATATATACATACATAATGAAAAAACAGAGTGAATCAATGCAAAGTATGGACACACCCTATGGTGACCCCTAATGAATAATGCCATTGTATAGCTCCTCTCCTGTAGTATGAGTGGAATCTGCGTCTAGGGCAAAGGTGATGAGACACCATTCCAGTGACTGTATTGCATTATATAAAACTCTACAGTAGCAGCTGAATGCGACATTCTCCCACTGGCCCTGAAGTAAGCTAACATGCTGAGAAGTCCCATGACAAAGCCTACACAGCAAAGAACACTCAAGAATTGCATGATCCCAACCCAATAGTCAGCAAGAAAACAGGAACCTCAGCTGATCTATCTATAGAGACCTGGCAGGCCAGAAAGGACTGGGATGATATATTCAGAACACTAAATGAGAAAAATATGCAGCCAAGAATACTATATCCAGCTATGCTGTCATTGAAAATAGAAGGAGAGATAAAAAGGACAAATAAAAATTAAAAGAATATGCAAACACCAAACCGCTTTACAGGAAATACTGAAAAGGGCCCTCTAAGCAAAGAGAGAGCCTAAAAGTACAGACCACAAAGGAACAGAGACAATATACAGTTAACAGTCACCTTACAGGTAATACAATGGCACTAAATTCATATCTTTCAATAGCTACCCTGAATGTAAATGCGCTAAATGACCCAATCAAAAGACACAGGGTATCAGAATGGATAAAAAAACAAGACCCATCGATATGCTGTCTGCAAGAAATTCATTTTAGACCCAAAGACACCTCCAGATTTAAAGTGAAGGGGTGGAAAACCATTTACCATGCTAGTGGACATCAAAAGAAAGCTAGGGTGGCAATTCTTATATCAGATAAATTTGATTTTAAGCCAAAGACTATAATATAAGGAAGGACACTATATCATACTTAAAGGGTCTGTACAACAGAAGATTTAACAATTTTAAATATCTATACCCCTAACAGGAGCAGCCAATTATATAAACCAATTAATAACAAAATCAAAGAAACACATCAACAATAATACAATAATTGTAGGGGACTTTAACACTCCCCTCACTGAAACAGATCGTCTAAGCAAAAGATCAACAAGGAAATAAAGGCCTTAAATGACACACTGGACAAGATGAACTTCACATACATATTCAGAACATTCCATCCCAAAGCAACAGAATACATTCTTCTCTAGTGCACATGGAACATTCTCCAGAATAGATCACATCCTGGGTCACAAAACAGGTCTCAACTGGTACCAAAAGATTGGGATCATTCCCTGCATATTTCACAATGCTCTGAAACTAGAACTCAATCACAAGAGGAAAGATGGAAAGAAATTAAATACATGGAGGCTAAAGAGCATCCTACTAAAAATGAATGTGTCAACCAGGAAATCAAAGAAGAATTTTTTAAAAAATTAATCGAAACAAATGAAAATGAAAACACAACTGTTCAAAATCTTTGGGACACAGCAAAAGCAGTCCTGAGAGGAAAGCATATAGCAATACAAGCCTTTTTCAAGAAACAAGCAAGGTCTCAGGTACACAACCTAACCCTATACCTAAAGGAGCTGGAGAAAGAACAGCAAAGAAAGCCTAAACCTAGCAGGAGAAGAGAAATCACAAAGATCAGAGCAGAAATAAATGAAATAGAAACTAAAAGAACAGTACAACAAACACCGAAACTAGGAGCTGGTTCTCTGAAAGAATTAATAAGATTGATAAAGCGCTAACTCCCTTCTGCTCTCTATCTCCCCATATCTTCCATGTTATTCCTTATGCTCCACAAGGGAGTTGGGGGAAACTGGAGGGTAAGATGAACCATGAGAAACTGTGGACTCTGAGGAACTAACTGAGGGTTTTGTAGGGGAGAGGGGTGGGAGGTTGGGTGAGCCTGGTGGTGGGAATTGTGGAGGGCACATATTGCATGGAGCACTGGGTGTGGTGCATATACAATGAACTCTGGAACACTGAAAAGGAAAAAAAAAAAAAAAGAGATTGCTAAACCCGTGGCCAGATTTACTAAAAAGAACAGAGAAAGGACCCAAGTTAACAAAATCAGGAATGAAGGAGGAGAGATCACAACCAACACCAGAGAAATACAAACAATTATAAGAACATATTATAAGCAACTATGTGCCAGCAAATTTAACAATCAGGAAGAAATGGATGTATTCCTAGAAACATATAAACTACCAAAATTGAGCAAGGAAGAAACAGAAAACCTGAATAGACAGTCATCAAAAATCTCCCAGCAAACAAGAGCCCAGGGCCAAACAGCTTCCCAGGGGAATTCTACCAAACATTTAAAGATGAATTAATACCTAATCTCATGAAATTGTTCCAAAAAAATAGAAAGGAAAGGAAAAGTTCCAAAATCATTTTATGAGGCCAGCATTACTTTGATCCCAAAACCAGACAAAGACCCCATCAAAAAGGAGAATTATAGACCAATAACCTCAATGAACACGGATGCAAAATTTCTTACCAAAACACTAGCCAATAGGATCCAACAGTACATTAAAAGGATTATTCACCACAACCAAGTGGGATTTTTTCTAGGCTGCGAGGTTGGTAAAACATCCACAAATCAATCAATGTGACACAATAAATTAATAAAAGGAGGAACAAGAACCATATGATACTCTCAATAGATGCTGAAAAAGCAATTGACAAAGTAGAGCATCCTTTCTTGATCAAAACTCTTCACAGTGTAAGGATAGAGAGTACACACCTCAATATCATCTATGAAAACCCCACAGCAAATATCATCTTCAATGGGGAGAAACTGAGAGCTTTTCCCCTAAGCAGGAATGCAACAGTGCTGTCCACTATCACCACTGCTATTCAACATAGTATTAGAAGTCCTAGCCTCAGCAATCAGACAACAAAACGAAATTAAAGGCATCCAAATCAGCAAAGAAGAAGTCAAACTCTCACTCTTTGCAGATGATATGGTACTTTATGTAGAAAACCCAAAAGACTCCACTCCAAAACTCTTAGAACTCATACAGGAATTCAGTGAAGTGTCAGGATATAAAATCAATGCACAGAAATCAGTTGCATTTCTATACACCAACAGAAAGGCAGAAGAAAGAGAAATTAAGGAGTCACTCTGATTTACAATTGCACCCAAAACCATAAAATACCTAGGAATAAACCTAACCAAAGAGGTGAAGAATCTGTAACTATAAAGTACTCAAGAAAGAAATTGAAGAAGACACAAAGAAATGGAAAAACCTTCCATGCTCATGGATTGGAAGAACAAATGTTGTGAAAATATCTGTGCTACCTAAAGCAATCTACACATTTAATGCAATCCCTATCAAAATACCATCAACATTTTCCAAAGAAATGGAACAAATAATCCTAAAATTTACATGGAACCAGAAAAGACACCCCCCCCCCAATAGCCAGAGGAATGTTAAAAAAGAAAACCAAAGTTGGCGGCATCACAATTCCAGACTTCAAGTTGTAATTATCAAAACAGTATGGTACTGGCACAAAAACAGACATATAAGATCAAAGGAACAGAATACAGAGCCCAGAAATGGACCCTCACCTCTATGGTCAACTAATATGAGACAAAGCAGGAAAGAATGTCCAATGGAAAAAGACAGTCTCTTCAACAAATGGTGTTGGGAAAATTGGACAGCCACAGGCAGAAGAATGAAACTGGACCATTTCCTTACACCACACACAAAAATAGACTCAAAATGGATGGAAGACCTCAGTGTGAAATAGGAATCCATCAAAATCCTTGAGGACAACACAGGCAGCAACCTCTGACCTCAGCCATAGCAACTCCTTCCTAGAAACTTTGCCAAAGGCAAGGGAAGGAAGGGTAAAAATGAACTATTTGGACTTCATCAAGATAAAAAGCTTTTGCATGGCAAAGGAAACAGTCAACAAAACCAAAACAACCAACATAGTGAGAGAAGATATTTGTAAATGACATATCAATAAGGGCTAGTATCCAAAATCTATAAAGAACTTATCAAACTCAACACGCAAAGAACAAATAATCCAATCAAGAAATGAGCAGAAGACAAAAACAGACATTTCTGCAAATAAGACACCCAAATGGACAAAAGGCACATGAAAAAGTACTCAACATCACTTGGAATCAGGGAAATACAAGTCAAAACCACAATGAGATACCACCTCACACCAGTCAGAATGGCTAAAATTAACAAGTCAGGAAATAACAGATGTTGGAGAGGATGCGGAGAAAGGGGAACCCTCCTACACTGTCACCGGGAATGCAAGCAAATGCAACCACTCTGGAAAACAGTATGGAGGTTCCTCAGAAAGTTGAAAATAGAGCTACCCTATTACCCAGCAATCGCAGTACTGGGTATTTACCCTAGAGATACAAATGTAGTGATTTGAAGGGGCACATGCACCTGAATTTTTATAGCAGCAATGTCCACAATAGCCAAACCATGGGAAGAACCTAGATGTGCCTCAACAGATGAATGGATAAAGAAGATGTGGGGTATATATACAATGGAATACTATGCAGCCATCAAAAAATTGAAATCTTGCCATTTGCAATGATGTGGATGGAACTAGAGGGTATTGCTAAGAGAAATAAGTTAATCAAAGAAAGACAATTATCAAAATCTCTCTGATATGAGTAATTTGGGAGGCAGGGCGGGGAGTCATGGGGGGTAAGGAGGGAAAAAAATGCAACAAGATGGGACCGGGAAGGAAGAGTAACTGTAAGAGACTCTTAATCTCAGGAAACCAACTGAGGGTTGCTGGGGAGCGGGGGAGGGATAGGGTGGCTGGGTTATGGACATTGAGGAGAGTATGTGCGATGGTAAGTGCTGTGAATTGTGTAAAACTGATGATTCACAGACCTGTACCCTGAAGCAAATAACACATTACATGTTAATTTTTAAAAATAAGAAATAAAAATTTTAAAATTTTAAAAGAGGAAGATGAGAAAATGATCAATCTACATTCCATAAAGGAACTATTCTTAAATTCATTAAATCATTAATTCATTAAAGATTTTCTTTAAAAAAAATAATAAATAGAAAATTTAATTTATTATTGGAGTAGTAGTTACCTCTGCGAGGTAGGGAATGGGATGTAATTAGTGAAGGTGGACTTCAAATCTATAGTTAATATGCTTTTTTTTATATTCATATACATAGCCTGTAGGTTTTATAGACAGGTACATATCTATTCCTTGTAGTCTATTCTTTCTTAAATATGCAGTATCCTTCTTAGTCATGTATATTTTTGTCAAAATTTAAAGTTTTTACCCCAACTACTCCCTGATTCAAACCAATCTATGTACCTTTTCCCATCCTTTTATCTTCAACATTCTTTTAATATTGCTTAAAATTCGGTCTCAGAGAATGTTGAATATTTTAAATAAAATCTTACACTCTCTGATTTAATAGGCTAAATTAATCCATTTATACTTATTGCAATTTCTATTATTTTAGGATCTAATACTGCTGTCATTTAAAAAAAAATTCTGTTTCCTGTACTTTCTTTGCTTTTCTTTTACCCATTACTGCTTTCCATTACATAGATTGAGTGCTCTTATTCTGTGTATGCCATATTGTCTATACATGCTCTTATGATAAATAGATTTAACTTACAATTTATTTGAATTTTCTCCCTAATGAGACAAGGGTTACAGCATGCTGGCATGTTCCTTTGATCTCCTCTAGCCCATTATGTGAATTTCATGTACAATTTTAGTTCTGAGTTCTAAAATTTCCCCAGAGCTGCCCATGTTGGTTTGCCATTTTGTTATGAAAAGAAACTTTCATTATAATATTTAGTTATGTTCTATTTTTTAAGCTCTGTGGCAGATATCTGAGTTTTGTTTTATTATTCATCTTTATGTATATGTTATATATTATTTTGTCTGAATTATTTATTTCATTAATTTTTTTAAATTAAAAAAAAATGCCTGGCACCAGTTGATTCTCAAACAATGCAGGGAGTAGGGGCACAAAACCACACATGCAGTTCAAAATCCACATATAACTTTTGACTCCACAAAACTTAACTACTAATAGCTTATTATTGACCAGATGCTTCACTGATAATATAAACAAGAAGACATATTTTGTATATGTATTATATGCTGTATTCTTGTACTAAAGCTAATAAAAATAAAGAAGATCATAAAGAGATAAAATATATTTATAGTGCTATATGTATATTTATTGAAAAATATCCACATCTAAATGGACTCTCGCAGTTCAAAGCCATTTGTTAAGGGTCAACCATACAAAGAACTCATTGTTCTCTTGGTCACAGTTTCATAAATACTCTGGTGACACTAACCACTAAGAAATTATTCTCACAGATAAGATCTTGTCTAGCCTTTGCTTCTTATCTAGAACCAGTGTGCTTTCAAGCACATCTCTTTGTTAGACTCATTTGATGCTACTGTTAGCTCATGAAAAATTTGTTTATCCCAAGCACCCATAGCTACTTAAAGCAATTGTTTTAATTAGGCAACTGTTATATGCAAATCATTGTGGCTATTAATGTGGAGGATATGAAAGATAATTTAGCAGAACTCACAATATGCTTATCTTCTAATAATGGGAGACAGATATGCTTATATTTATAATAGAAGAATGAATATAATAAATGCAAAAAGAGTATAAATACATACATGAGAAGAGAAAAAGACCTTATAGTAGATCTCCAGGTTGGTCCTTAAAAAAGGGAAGCATTAGTTCTTCTTAAATGTGTTCTTCCCACCTTCAGAGCTTCATAAACACTATTTTAATTGCATATATATGCTTATGCATTCTCTTAGCCCAGCTAATTCTCATGTATCCTTAGATTCTCAGCTTGTTGTCATGTCTTTCGGAGGAGAGACTTCCAGCACCCACCCATACTTGCCTGAACCTGGGTTCAGTGCCCTTCCTATGCATACCCCCAAAAATCTGGTAAGTGAACTCTAACTTTTATCACAGTCTATTGTAAACTGTATATGACTTGTTTATTTACAAAGTGGGATGTTTCCTTTTGTACTAAATTATTAGCTAGAGATTTTGAAGCATTTATTTGTGTGAATTATTATTGGGAGAAAAAGATCTGTGAAGTTTTTTTTTTGTTGTTCATTCATTTATTTTATTTAATTTAAATTCAATTAGCCAAGGTATCATCATTAGTTTTTTATACTATCATTAGTTTTTAAACTATCATTAGTTTTTTATATAATGTTCAATGTTTATTTGTTTGTTTTTTGGTGGGCAGCAATGCAAGGTTTATTGAGCTGAGCAATAGCAAAGTGATAGTACGAAGCTCCTGAGGAGGGTGGAGACCGGAGAAGGTTGCCTTGTTTGTTTTTAATCAGGGAGAGGAGAGGGAAAGGGAGAACAGAATGTGCATCTTTTCTCCAGCCTGTCTCAGAGACTGGATCTGACAGAACTTTGTGAGCCCTGGGGCACAAGCAGCACTGCTTATAAATTCAGGTGACAAACCACAACACAGAGGTAGGACTAAGGGCATGTCTTACATTTTGTTGAAGAACACTGCATCACCCAGTCCAATGGCAACATAGTGGTGACTCAAGGATTTCGCAGGGTTGAGAATACGAGAAACTGAATGCTGGGCAGGCAGCATTCACATGGAAGTACCTCTCTCAGTGACAGGGTCAGGGAGAAGTACCTTTGCACGAACCCAAAGGAGAACACTGAAGGATTCTGTGAGCACATATGAGACATGCTTGGGAATTCTCAGGTAACTCAGGAGGCTTAGAAGGAGAACCGACATCCCCAAGTTATGTGGGAATTCTGTCTCTCTCCCCTACTACATTGTGATTTCTTGAGAGTTGGAACTAACTCTCACTATGGGGTTCCTAAAATTTGGTACAATGTGTGACATATACTGTATGTTCACTACAAAATTATTGACTAAATGAGTTGTAGATATTAGAACTGAAAATTGTTTTTTCTAATCCAGGATTAGAAGAAACCTACCACTACATTGAATTGACTCCCAATTTCCTTTATAAAAGATTTTTGGAGTAAGTATAAAATTTGTGCTTCTTGAATATACATGTTCCTTTTGCTCATACTAGGCCTAAGTGTTATTTCAGCTATATATACACTCTTATGCATCTCATAGACTAACTAACTCCCCCTTATCCTAAACGTTCAAAGGCATCTACTTGTATGAATTATTAGTATTGGGGAAAACAGACCTGTTTTGTATGAGTAACTCAGCTTCATATGGTTGAATTAAAGTGAAGTCGTGAGCAGATAAAAGATAGTGAAACTTCCAAACATTCTTCTCAGTCTGTTTCAAACCATATCCATGAAAATACAGTGTTACCTGATTAGAACAGATGGGTTTTCAAACAAATATAATCAATCTCCAGTATAATTTGGTCAGTGCTAAATGATTAAGTTTTGAAATTGTGTACAAAGGGTTTTCTTTGTAACGTTTCCCAAACCACATGGCTTGGGAATCAGTTCCTGCTCAATAAGTATTACCTCCTAACATTTATGTTACAGGATTACCCAAAAATGTCCCACATCTCACATGCTCTTTAGATGTTTTATAAATAACAAGCTACATTCAGTGTATAACATGAATACAAGGGCTATATGTGTTGAGCAGCATTTTCACATAAAAGGCTAAATCTGTGTATTGTGGTAAGAAATAAAATCTAATGTCAAAACCTCCCTCTAAGAGGACATGATTTTTCATAGTGATGAGAGAATTCACAGCAACCAAACTAATTTTTAAACTAATTAATGGGCTAATGTATCATTTGATGCTATGTCTAGATTGTAGAATATAAGGAGGTTATGCTCTTGCTCCAAAGAGGTAAATCAAATAAAAGGAGAAAATTGGGGACGCCTGGGTGGCTCAGTTGGTTGGGCAGCTGCCTTCGGCTCAGGTCATGATCCCAGCGTCCTGGGATCGAGTCCCACATCGGGCTCCTTGCTTGGCGGGGAGCCTGCTTCTCCCTCTGCCTCTGCCTGCCATTCTGTCTGCCTGTGCTCGCTCTCTCTCCCTCTCTCTCTGACAAATAAATAAAATTAAAAAAAAAAAAAAAAGGAGAAAATTGAACAGCTTTCACAAGCTTATATGTCCCTGCTACAGAGTTGTCCACAGATGTCAGGGCTCCTGGATGGTCTAAACATATGTCTTCCCAAAGGGGTATATTTAAATATTTATGCAAAAAGCTATATGGCACCAATAATAAGCTAGACTCTTAAATGTCTACTGTCCAAAGGAGCAATAATTTGTGTATATAATAACAGATGTTTAGCCTGACAGTGTAATGGGGAATAAATTCACCAATATTTTTTTTAATTTAAGTGTCTGACTAAAATGAAATAAAAGTTTTCCCATAAAAAAAATCTAATAATAGAACTAAGAAGAGGGTTATGGGAATAATATATTCCTGACACTTTCAGCTAAAGTTGGGTGTCTGATTATTTTATAGAAGAAAATATCCTATGTGTTCTACATGTACCCTCTTCATCCTCTGACAATCCGTGAGACACCCCTTGTTTTGACAGACTTCCAACCAGAAAGTCAAAATATTAAGAAATCACTTAAAAAAGGGAGGTGACTCATCCGAAAATATTTGCATTACACTTCCCACTGAACAAGAAGCCTAAAGGAAGGATTCTAGTAACTTAGAAATAACAATATTTTGGAGGATGCCAAATGAGAATTCAAATAGAACTCAACTTGTCTGTACAATTTGATTCCTATAGTCTGCTTAAAATATGTACATCTATATTTTATACACAGCAAGGTTTAATGCTTGAGTGAAAGAAACCTCCCATTTATTTTTGTTTTCCAAATTATATACTTGTGCCCTCTAATGTCTATAGGAATTCTAATCCATCACTCCTTGGGGGGAGCTTTTTGTTTTTTAGGAAAGTCTTAAGACATATGTATCACGGAAGTCTCTCAGTCTATAACCAACTTTACCTTTTACCTTTTCTGTACATGGTGACTCAGTGCTTGTTCAGACCTTGGTTTTCCACTATCTATCCCCTTTGTGATTCTGTCTACAGTGTTTCTTATGTGTTTAGATTTTTTGCTAGGACTACATGTGATCCTTATGTTGATGCATATCTTTTGATGGTAGCATAATTCTTCCCAAAGCCCAGAGCTTAGTGACTCACCCTTTCTTGTTATCTTGGAAAATTCCCTGGGATGGATGTCCAAGAAATTCTGAGAAGCTGTGCTCCAATGGACTTGGTCCATGTGCTTACCCTACAGAACCCACAATCCTCTCTCCCATCTCCCAGGCGTGTAGTATTTGAACTGCACAATAGAACCCAGCTTAGGTGGTATGTGGGGGAGCTGAAATCCAGCTCTGCTCCTCTGGCTAAGCATCATGCCTTTGCTCTGGGCTACATTTCTCAGAGAGTGAGTCTTTTTCTAATTTACACAGACAGCTTGTATAGGTCAGTGGTGGGCCTTCCCTCAGGTCTAACACCATTCTGAATTTAGGGCATTCTCCCCTCAACATCCTTTAGGGTGGATTTCACTTTGAACAATACATTTAATTTCATTAATGGCTCTGAAACAAAAAGTCATTAAGCCTTTTCTGCTACCACCCATAAGGAGGATCTCAAATTTAGGAATAAAGACTTAACTGTCCTCCTGAGTGGTTGGGAAGGAAGGAAATGAGGAAGAGTAGGGAAGTGCTTGCCAATAAATCTAAAGCAAAGCATTGAAAGAAAAAGGACAACAATTAACATCTTACACTTGCAAAACTCATGTTATATAATTAATCCTAACAACACATAGGAGATAATTCTCAGTTTATAGGGAAGAAAACTGAAGTAGAGAGGATCACCCAAAATGATTAAAGTCATACACTTAGTCAATGGTAGAATCAAGACTTGAAAGCAAACATTGTACTTCCAGAGCCTGTGCAATTAACCACTATACCATAATAATTCTATGACTTATTCTGTCACAAAATTAATTTGGAAAAATTGTTGAAAGAATTTGTTCTCTAAATAAACATGAAGTACATGCAGCCACTTTAGAAGACAATTTGACAATTCCTTACATGGCTAAATACAGTCTTACCATAAACCCAACACTCATTCCTAGATATTTACCCATCTGGTTTGAAAGTTTATCCTACACAAAACCCTACCAAATACTAGAAACAACTAAAATATCTTTCAGTAGGTGAATGGATAAACAACTGTGGCACATCCTTATAACTGAAAATTATTCAGTAACAAGAAGAAATGAGCTGTCAAGTAACAAAAAGATATACATGAATTTTAAAAACATTGCTAAGTGAAAGAAGTCAATCTGAAAAAGCTATATACTTGTGACCCCAATTATGACATTAAGGAAAATGAAAAACTATAGAGACAATAAAAATATGAATATTTGTAGGGGGTTTAAGGGAAGGAAGTTGGGTTGAAGAGATAAAGCACAGGGGCTATCTTAGGGCAGTGAAACTATTCTGTATGATACCATAATGGCGGATACACAACTGTTTCTCAAAATCCATTCTACTTGACAGCACAAAGAATGAAGCTTAAGTTATGCATATTTTGGAAAAAAAAAAGTCATTTCAGAGGTCAGGGGATTCCAAGAAGGAACGACGGGAGAATCTAACTATATTACAAGTGTATAAAACAATCTCTCTGAAGGGGTTAGCAGAAAAGATACTGACCCCTAAGTAGCTATGGAAGTTAATAGAGTCTGTAAGATTAAAGGCAAAAGAAACTGCACATAATCACTGCAGTCTAATTGATAAAGTTGTTTCACACATGGGGTTCACAATTCTGAAACTGCTATATATGTACACTAGAATTTAATATTTAGTTAAATGGATGACTGATGATAGGAGGCAGGTTTCTAACTGTTGGAATGGAAATATATAGATAAAGAAACAGAAGCCAAGAATGACTCATGTGTCATGGATTACTGTTGTAGACAAAAGAATTCATAGTTAGTTTAATATATATACAGATGGTTACATATATAAGTGTTTATAGATACATATTTCTTTGCTCTGTTCACCCAAAGGACATAAATAAAATAATGTCCCAGTAGCATCGAGCACATCTTGCACCCAGACCTTGGCTTCTAATACTATTCTCCATAAAATAAACCACAGCTCCTTAAAGAAATGCTGATTCTAGGGGCAGGGAATATACAAGATAAGACGAAGCATCTTTTAGTACCAGAAAGGAAGTATGTATGTGCGTGCACATGTAACACACACACACACACAGAGACACAGACACACACACACACACACACACACACACACACAAATATTGATGGGGTTATATCAAAGAAGAACATGAGCTCCCAATGGCCATAGTTGTAACAATTTAAGCAACAAATAAAAAAATATTGGGTTGTAATCCAAATTATAAATGTAATTCAAAGAAGAGTATGAAAGAATGATTTTTAAGTTATTGTTAACAGCCAGCTTTTACTGCACCTCCCAAAGGATGAGAAAAGAAGACTGGAAAGACTAAGATTATTTGAGAGCTTGTGAATAGACCCATTAATATGAAATAGTGACGTTATGTAGGAGACTGATATTTGAAAAAAAACCAAAGCCAAACTATCTTGACCTTTTATCTTGTAGACAATGAGGAGGCTGATGAATATGGATTTTGGTGTAAATCATGAAGTTAGGGAGACTGAAAATTCTATGAAATCAAGTGACTCAATTAAAAGGGTATTACAGAAAGTCTAGATACAAGATAATAAATGCTGATCAAGGATGTGGCACTAGGACTGAAGAGAGTAAACTGATATTTGGAAGGAATAATTAACATTTTAATAATAAAGAGGAACAAAGATGAATCAAAGGTAACTTAAGTGTTTCAATCTGAGTGATATAGTAGTACCATTAACTTAAAAAAACTAATTTAGAAAAAGAATCCATTTCAAAAATCCAGTTAGAATAGAAATGTCTAACTGGAGATATAAGTTCATAATTCAATCAGTAGTAAAATTACCCTAGTAAGCATTTAATAAATGGTTGTCAGTGAATGAGTAAATAAATTAAGTCAAATGATACACTCTGGAGATAAAAGTTGTAGTGTTGTCCAAATATAAGTAGAATTTGAAACAATAGAGGAAATCTCTAAGAAATGTTGTGTAGACAGAAAAAAAGCAGACAATGGTAGTTTAAATGCCAACCATATGGAAACAACATAGATGATATTTTCTGAAAACAATGTGATAAAATTAGATGTCAATAATAAAAACTGAGACTACCTATTTCCATACATCTCAATTATCAAATCTGAAACAAAGGTCACCTGGGTTGACATGACTTTACTATTTGTCATGTCCATCAGGATATAGAAGACGAAGCTATAAACCAATAAATTACTATTTGCTTCAGTAATTCAGAAATTCCAGTAAGCCAATTTTTCCAGACAACTAATTAACTCATCTGGGCAAATAACATGTGTATCATTTCAATAGAATACTTATGTAGGCAAATATCTTACCTATCAAACAACAGTTTACTTATCAAGACTGTCTTCTTTACTCTCACTTCATTGTATATACCAATATTAAACCATTATGTTCTGAACTTTGACCGATTCCAATCATTTCCCCACCTTGAAAGACCTACCTTATTAGACCAACTAGAGCCCAGAACCAAAAACCTGTACAGATTCTCCTGTGATCTCCCCCTTCTAATACAGTACAAAGGTTATTTCAAGGTGGTATTCTCTCCTACTGCGGTAGGTCATACAAACTTTGCTTTATCATCAGGTTTTCTGGTGGACTTCTAGGGAGTTAACAATTGATGATTACAAAATTAGGAAAACTATTTCTGGAAATTTAAAAGAAGTTTAAAAATAAGTGTACCTTATACAAATCATACATCAAAGATGAAATACAAAACAAAATTGTAGAATGTATATGAATAGATAATATAAAGACTACAGCTAAGCCAGTGATCCAAGGAAAATATACATCCTAAAGTACTTATGTTAAAAAAAGAAAAAGAACTATAAAATAAACCTACAGTAAGAAAAATAAAGGACTTAATAAAGGTAAAAGCATAAATTAATGAATTAGGAAACATAATGGTAGAATGGATAATGTATTCCAAAGCTAGTCCTTAGGAGAAAAAAAATCATATAAATATCCAATAAAAGTCACAAAATTTACCAGAATTGTATTGGCATAAATATTACCAAATTCAACTAACATGAATAGAAACAGTACAAAATGCAAAGAGGGCTTTGGATTCCTAGACATTTTCTGCAGAAAGCAGGCTAAGAAGGATATCCAAGTTGCAATCATGGACCATTTATTATAGAAAAAGAAAGATGACTTAGATTATGGGGTCAATAACTACAGAAAGAAAGCTCACAAGGGAGTAGGACTGAGCCATAATCCATAAATGGGAAAAATGTGCTTACATAAATTTCACAATTGCTCTGGATCGAGATTGCTATATGCATCATACCTTTTTTGCATGAGTATTGCAATCCTCTTATACTTATGTAACCACTGTATATTGGATGTATGGATGGCAGATACTCCTGCTGCTTTAGTTCACAGTCTTTAGATCAAGAGGGGCTTCAGTAAAGAGTTGTACCAAAGGAATAACACTTGAAAAATCTTATCCACACCTGAACTTTATTTGGGTGATGCAATCCTGCATCTTAAGCCCAAACCTGATGCTATAATGAGATGAGAGGTTTTGAGAGTCTTGGGAAAGTAGGTGAAAGTATTTTGCATATGACAAGAGTATAATTTGGTCAAAGGGAACAATGTCTTCTTATAGACAGATGTGGTCTCTTGACACTAGGAAGGCTTATGACAACATAATGAAGTGTGAATTCTGAAAGTAGGACATGAAAGGGGATGCAGTTTTCACTGGATTCTGCTGATATCCAGGATCTATAAAGAACTCCTCAAACTCAACACACACAAAACAGACAATCATGTCAAAAAATGGGCAGAAGACATGAACAGACACTTCTCCAATGAAGACATACAAATGGCATGAAAAAATGTTCATCATCACTAGCCATCAGGGAGATTCAAATTAAAACCACATTGAGATATCACCTTACACCACTTAGAATGTCCAAAATTAGCAAGACAGGAAACAACATGTGTTGGAGGGGATGTGGAGAAAGGGGAACCCTCTTCCACGGTTGGTGGGAATGCAAGTTGGTGCAGCCTCTTTGGAGAACAGTGTGGAGATTCCGCAAGAAATTAAAAATAGAGCTTCCCTATGACCCTGCAATTGCACTACTGGGTATTTACCCCAAAGATACAGATGGAGTGAAAAGAAGGGCCATCTGTACCCCAATGTTTATAGCAGCAATGGCCACGGTCGCCAAACTGTGGAAAGAACCAAGATGCCCTTCAACGGATGAATGGATAAGGAAGATGTGGTCCATATACACTATGGAGTATGATGCCTCCATCAGAAAGGATGAATACCCAACTTTTGTAGCAACATGGACAGGACTAGAAGAGATTATGCTGAGTGAAATAAGTCAAGCAGAGAGAGTCAATTATCATATGGTTTCACTTATTTGTGGAGCATAACAAATAGCATGGAGGACAAGGGGAGTTAGAAAGGAGAAGGGAATTGGGGGAAATTGGAAGGGGAGGTGAACCATGAGAGACTATGGACTCTGAAAAACAATCTGAGGGTTTTGAAGGGGTGGGGGGTGGGAGGTTGGGGGAACCAGGTGGTGGGTATTAGAGAGGGCACAGATTGCATGGAGCACTGGGTGTGGTGCAAAAACAAGGAATACTGTTATGCTGAAAATAAAAATTAAAAAAAAAAGTTAAAGAGATTTGAAAGGAGGTAACCCAGAAACACAGGACACATTAAAAACAAATTACCGAAAGTCCCAGGGATTGCACCTTGGAGGAATGCCACCTGTCTACTTCCAAAGTTTAGATTAAGAGCAAATGGATTTTCAATTTGATAATTTGCCATCTACAAATTTATAACTAAACTTAATTATGACTTTACAATATAGGTAAATGTAGGAGAGTCAGCTTCATTACCTGGTCATTAATACTGGCATAATTGCCAGGAATTATGGTCCCCCCTCCCCCTTGATGGCAAAAGAGAATCCTCGGGAACATACCAGATTTAGTGTCATTAGTCTTACTATTACACATTATATGATCGTTGCCACCCAGCAATCATATAAAATAGCAGAACGTAGAACTGGAGGAAATCATCAAAACTATCTAATTATACAAATAAAATATAACTAGAGAGTGGAATTCTGTGTCTAAAATCACCCCTGTATGATAGAGCACATCAGTTGGATTCGTGTCTTTCTTTCGTGAGAGCAAAATGCCTGTCAGAAAACAGCTCAGTTTAGTTCTCTGAATGTAACCAAGAGCTGGGCAGAGTAATAAATGAAATAATTGAGTTGTTAGGATGCAGTGTACTTGGGTCTTCTGCTTCATAATGCTACTTTAACAAATGTATAAATCCCCATGGCAATTTGTCTTATCATCAAAATTATTGGATCCTACCCAGTTTTTCTACATGAATATTAACATTTAAATTTATACATTTATAAACATACTCGGTCACACTATTGTTTTAGCTGTACCAAAATATTAAAAGATTTTAAGTTCTTTATGATTAAGAACCTCACTTTTTTAGAATAAGAAAGGGTTGTATTTTTTTAAATTATGTAACTGTGAAAATTGTGAATTTGTCTAGTGCTAGGTTGAAGTTGTCAAGAAATGAGGATATTTGCTAGATGAAGCTGTCTCTCCAACTCTGTAAGACTCTAATGTAAGTACTTTAGAAGCACCAAGTACAGATAGGAGAGAATCATTCTTCCTTATCACAAGAACTGCATATTGGTCAGGAGTTTTGTAGCCCTTGTAACTATCAAAAAGTCCCTAAACTTATCACTTTAATAGTACCTTAAGAGTGTGGGAAATTGGGGCGCCTGGGTGGCTCAGTGGGTTAAGCCTCTGCCTTCGGCTCAGGTCATGATCCCAGGTCCTGGGTTCAAGCCCCACATCAGGCTTTCTGCTCAGTGGGGAGCCTGCTTCCTCCTCTCTCTCTGCCTGCCTCTCTGCCTACTTGTGATTTCCCTCTGTCAAATAAATAAATAAAAATCTTTAAAAAAAAAAAGAGTGTGGAAAATTGTGAGACATATTCACTGTTCTAGATATTCTGCAATATCACCAAAAAACACAAATTTTAATCAGCATAGGAAGTATAATCATATAACCCATAATTACCCAAGTAATTATGGGTCCCAACTGCTCCTCAAAATTTTAGTTAAGCTATAGGTTTGCTTATTTTCTGTTTTGTTTTGTTTTTTTTTTCTCCTCTCCTGCTACAAGCAACATTGCCTTCAAGGTCCACATTCCTTCTCTTGTCCTTCCAGAAAATCTGATTCTAACATTTTCTAAGGAAAGATTTTCCCATTCTTTAGTAAGTTTAAGGCAATATGGGAATGAGTTGAGAAGCAGTAAGTTGGCAGATAAATTACAATTCTAAACTAGACTTCCTGCTTGTAATTATACATACAATGCATAACTCAAGACTAATTCAATGCTTTAGAAATCATAATTTCTTCTTTAAAAGAAAAAGGTTATAGCTACACTTATTTCCTTTAATCAGATACATGGATTAGAATGATATTCTCATAGAGTTAATCTCTTGACTCCTCCCCACTAGAGAGATTCATAAATGACAAAAATATTTAAATCTTAAATGTATTGTCTTCATGTTAATAAAGATTCTACCAGTAATTTGATGATGATACTTTGGTAGAGACCATCTGCCATTCAAAGTGTCATTGCCAAGAGCAGAGAGGTGGTACATTAATTTGTGCTATACAATAAGTGCCTTTCTCAGCTTGGTTTCCTCAGTGGGTGGTCTTAAGGGATGACACTTAACAGAACTCAGTGTGATGCAGCAGAACCCTATCCAAAGGTCACAGATAAGCAGATGAGGGGGGCCAGAGGTGGTGAAGCTGGCCAGGCCCTTTGGAGCTGACTGCCTGCCCAGTTTGCCTCTGTTACAGGCAGAAGGGTCTTCAAGCATTAATGTAAAAATAAGAAGACATAAGTGAGGGAGGGAACAGGGGAGAGGTTGTATTAACACACAGGGAGAAGTACTGAAAAGGAAAATGGCCAAACAAATGTTTCACGTCACCCAGAATATTTCTATGAAATAAGCACTTCTTAATGAAAGGGCTTCAGGCTCTGACATATTTAGCTACACCACTGGTGGGGCAAAATTCATTCCAGCCTAATAGTGGAAGGAAGAACTCATAAAACATCACTGAAACTTAACATTGACCTAAATTTTGTTATTGCTTGACTCATTATAAATATCATAGTTATCATGGAAATATAATGTGCCACTGCTTGAATTCCCCTCCCTTATTGTGATCCACTCTAAGATCAATGTTCTTCAAATTTATTCTTAATATCTCTCCTTCACGTTCATGGGATTGAATTCCCATTAGTATAAGTACATTACCAGACATTACTATTAATTACATAAGTACATTAATTTAAAATATCTGTGGAAAATAATACCACTCTAAAATAAAACCAAAAAATGTTTAAAGCAAGCTTAATTGAATAGTCAGTAGAAATCCATTTTCTGTAAATGTTCTGTAATTAGAATTGAAGCAAACTTTGAAAAGTTTCCAGTGTTATATTTACCATTTGTATTTGGGAAATAG
This sequence comes from Enhydra lutris kenyoni, assembly GCF_002288905.1. Lineage (NCBI taxonomy): Eukaryota > Metazoa > Chordata > Mammalia > Carnivora > Mustelidae > Enhydra > Enhydra lutris. The sequence continues at coordinate 3,972,434 of NW_019154105.1, forward strand.
TGACCATGTTAAGAGAAACAATGGGATAAGAGGGAAAAAGAAGAAATGAGGAGAAAGATCCAGGAGCTGTGATTTTATTAGTGAGTGATCATCACTAATGTTTATATATGACTACTGAAGTATTAGACAAAACATAAGTGAAAGTTCCTCCAAAAATGTACAACTGCCAACAGTTGTATGTTTGGAGGTTAATAGACTCTAAGAAAATCATGTTCAATGAAACTTTTAGCTCAATAAAGTATATACTTCATGTCCAAGTAAACAGAGGGAAAAAAGGGCAAAATTCAGAAGTCAGATAAAATGAACTTTAAAGGAAACACTTAGCTTCACAGGGGAATTCTAACAAACATTTAAAGAAGAGTTGATACCTATTCTTCTCAAACTATTCCAAAAAACAGAAATGGGAAGAAAACTCACAAACTCATTTCATGAGGCCAGCATTACACTGATTCCAAAACCAGACAAAGGCTCCAGTAAAAAAGAGAACTACAGGCCAATATCCCTGATGAACATGGATGCAAAAATTTCCTCTAAAACACTAGCAAACTGAATCCAACTGTACATTAAAAGAATCATTCACAGTGATCAACTTGGTCTTATACCTGGGCTTCAGGGGTGGTTTAATATTCACAAATCAATCAGTGTGATACACCACATTAATAAAAGCAAGTATAAGAACCATACGAGCCTCTCAATGGGTGCATTTGACAAAGTACAACATCCATTCATGATAAAACCCCTCAACAATAGGGATATAGGGAACATAACTCAACATAATAAAAGCCATATACAAAACCCCACAGCTAATATCATCCTCAATGGGGAAAACAGAGCTTTTACTCTACAGTCAAAACAGGGATTTCCACTTCAGCACTGTTACTTGTATAGTACAGGAAGTCCAAGCCTCAGGAATCAGAAGCAAAAAGAAATAAAAGACATCCAAATGGGCAGGAAAGAAATCAAACATTCACTATTTGCAGATGACCTGATACTCCACTATAGTAAACCTAAAAGATTCTAGCAAAAAATTACTAGAACTGATACACAAATTCAGTAAAGTCACAGGATACAAAATCAATTGTACAGAAATCAGTTGCATTTCTATAAACCAGTAATGAAGCAGCAGAAAGAGAAACTGAGGAACCAATCCCATTTGCAGTTGCACCAAAACCGTAAATACCTAGGAATAAACCTAACCAAAGAGAGAGAGATGTATATTTTGAAAATTATAAAACACTGATGAAAGAAATTGAAAATGACACAAAGAAATGGAAAACCATTCTATGCTCATCAATTGGAATATCAATTGGAATATCAATTGGAATTTGGATAGTATAGACATATTGTTAAATGTCTATACTATCCAAAGCAATCTATACATTTAATGTGACCCCTATTGAAATACTACCAGCATTTTTCACAGAGCTAGAACAAACAATCCTAAATTTGTATGGAACCACAAAAGACCCTGAATAACTAAAGCAACCTTGAAAAAGAAAAGCAAAGCTGGAGGCATCAGAATTCCAGACTTCAAGTTCTATTACAAAGCTGTCATCATCAAGACAGTATGCTACTGGCACAAAAACAGACACAGATCAATGAAACAAAATAAAAACCCAGAAATGGACCATCAACTCTACGGTCAACTAATCTTCAACAAAACAGGAAAGAACATCCAGTGGAAAAAAGACAGTCTCTTCAAAAACAGTGTTGGGAAAACTGGATAGCAGCATGCAGCAGTATGAAACTGAACCACCTTCTTACACCATACACAAAAATAAATTCCAAATGGATTAAAGACCTAAATGTGAGACTGGAAACAATCAAAATCTTAGAGGAGAACATAGGCAGAAACCTCTTTGACATGAGCCATAAAAACTTCTTTCTAAATATATCTCCTGAAGCAAGGGAAACAAAGGCAAAAATAAACTCCTGGGACTTCAAGATAAAAAGCTTCTGCATAGTGATGGAAACAATTACCAAAACTAAAAGGCAGCCTATGGGATGGGAGAAGAGATTTGCAAATGACATAGCCAATAAAGGGTTAGTACCCAAAGTACTTAAGAACTTTTAACACTGAACATGCAAAAACAACAAATGTTCGTTAAAAAATAGGCAAAAAACATGAATACATATTTTTTCAAAGAAGACAGCCAGATGGCTAAGACACATAAAAACATGCTCAACACCGTTCATCATCAGAGAAATAGATATCAAAACCATGATAAGATAGCCCCTCACACTGTCAGAACAGCTAAAATTAATAACACAAAAATAACAGGTGTTGGCGAAGATAAGGAGAAAGGGGAGCATCTCGTGCTGTTGATGGGAATGCAAACTGGGGCAACCACTATGGAAAACACTATGGAGCTTCCTCAAAAAGTTGAAAATAGAGTTACCCCATGACCCAGCAATTGCACAACTAGGTATTTACCTAAAGGCAACAAAAATACTGATTCAAAGGGGTACATGTGCCCAAATGTTTATAGCGGCATTATCAACAATAGCTGACCTATAGGAAAAGCCCATCAACGTGATGAATGGATAAAGAAGAGGTACACACACACACACACACACACACACACACACACTGGGATATTACTCATCAAAAAGGATGAAATCTTGCCATTTGCAAGATGTGGATGGAGCTAGAGTGTATTATGTGGAATGAACTGTCTAACTGTCTAACTGTTAGAAAACGACAAATCCATATGATTTTACTCGTATGTGAAATTTAAGAAATAAAACAGATGCACATAGGGGAAAAAGAGAAAAAAAGAGAGGCAAACCAGGAGACAGACTCAACTATAGAGAACAAAACTGAGGATTACTGGAGGGGATGGAGGTGGGAGGATGGGTTAAATGGGTGAAAAAAACACAATAAAATAAAGAAAAATTTTAATATTTCATTATTGAAATTTTTGTATGATATTGGTAACATTCAGTTAAAGTCAAGTAGCATATCGTTCGATTTACTTTCTGTTCATAACTGCCATTTTTAGAGATTTGAATAGGGATGGAAAATTGCAACATCTCACTCTTCCATTCTTACCTAAAATGCATTAACCACCTAATCACTAAAAAATAAGTTTTAAAAACCATTTTACTGACAATTCTTTATATTATTTATAAAACTCTCATTCTCTGAATTCACCAAAAATTTCTATGTAAGTTAAGACTGCAGCATGAATTATAGTGTTAGCTATCCAAATAAATTATGTGCAGTAGCCTTAGAGGAAAATATTAAATTTGAACCCCGAGTTCTTATTTTAAACTTCTCCCTAAATTAATATATATCCCTACAGCTGTTAAAACATTTCAGAGTTTTTTCCACTTTCCTTTTCCAACCTATCAGTTCCTCTTTCCCCTGTGGAGGTCTGTATTTTTTTTAAGTGGCAACCAACATAAATGATATATAATCATAAATAAATAAAGTGATTCCACAAAGAGTACATAGAAATTACTTTATACCTACACACTTTTTGGGTCTTACATTCAGGATGATGGCTTCTTTAGTCCTGGTCTTCCAAGGGGATAGCATTATAGTTGGATTAGAATTCTGGATACCCATTCTTCTGTATTAAAAATACACACATTAAAAATGTTCTATAGCTTTACTTGAAGGTGAGCACATGGGTCTCATACTATCTCACATGGTTATTCTCCTAACCATGTGTCTTTTGTCAACATGGATCATTTTATAAAAGATATTTAAGATGCAAGATTCATCAGAATGATGCAAGAAGATAAAAGAAGATACAATGCATTCATGTTGCAATGTGTTAGTTTCATGTTTAACAAGATGTTTTTAAAGGAAACAATGGTATCTCGAGATTCATTGCTTAGGCAGTGAGCTAAAATGAAAAATAGAATTCTTACCAGTTTCTCTCTCAGAATATTCCTCTATCTAGGATAAAGCCATTTATTTGTCTTGCTATTTCCTCACTTAGAAAAAGATATGTTGAGCCCTTTTCTTTGAGCAGGGATACTGGGAAATAGAAAAATGGAAAGGACCAAATAGAAGCTACTGAGAAAAGTAAAGCATCAAGTAGCTGTGAGGACTGACCATGTTAAATCTAGCTTTGGGGATCAATGTCAATAGATTTTTGGGCTCTAGAATATTTTTAGGAGGAGTTAATTTTATATAAAATGACTGATAATAGAGGTGCCTGTGTGGCTCAGTCAGTTAAGCATCCAACTCTTGGTTTCAGCTCAAGTCGTGATTTCATGGTTATGAGAGGGAGCCTGATGTGTGGCTCTGCGCTCAGGAGGTGTCTGCTTGAGATTCCTCACTCCTCCTTCTCCTTTGCTTTCTCCTTTCCCCTTTGCTCCTCCCACGCTCCTCCTCCTCCCTGCTCGCACTCTCTTTAAAACAAAACAAAAAAAAAATGTTTTTTAAAAATACTATTCTAAATAAATTCTAAATAATATATTTTTCAAGTGATTCTAATAATTGACATGTATTAGCATCAGTCAAATTATTTTTATGTTTAGAATAGAAACTTATAAAAATAGGAAACTATACTATGACATTGCATTAGTAAAAATACCATGTTGTATTATAGGGGAAGAAGTCACAAAAATCATTAAAGTATTGTTATTAGGAAATGTGTAGAACTTACGTAAGACAAAGACATATAGAAAATAGGTAACACTTTCCTAAACAGGAAGACTAAGACTACAAAGTTGTTAATTCTACTCAAAGTGACATGCAATTAATCCTGGTCAAAGTGCCAATGGAATTTACGTATTATTTTTTTCAAAGAAATGACACAATTATGTTAAAGACCAACTTTAAAAAACTATTTTGAAAAGGAGCTGTAATGAAGCTCTAATAAGCTCACCAAGTGTAAAAACATGATGTCATACTAATAATAAGTTATTGTGATCCTGACAAAGGAATGGACAAATAAATCAATGAAATAAGACAATGGCTGAGAAGTATTCTGTGCATGTGGGATATGTAGCAATACAAATAGTGAGGAATTGTTAAGCAATGGTTTTGCAATCAGATATAAGCAAGGTGGGAAAACATATTGATATCATTTCATGTAATAGATAAAATTATATTGTAGGTGATTTTAACAAATAAAAAAATCAAAATATCCATGTAGAAGAAACATAGGCTAATATTTAACTCTCCATGGGAAAAAATTCCAAGTGTAACAGAGTAGAGGAAAACAAAGAAAGATATATCTTGGTTTAACTATGTAAAAATGAAAGTATTCTATATCAAACACATCATATTAAAAATCAAGATTAACATAAAACTGGGAAACTACAAAAAGGTAAAAACTTCCTGTACGCAACGTAGCCTACAAATGCAGGGCGGGGGGGGGGGGAACAGCAATGAGCACTTTAAACTATGTATTCAGGGGCACCTGGGTGGCTCAGTCAGTTATTTTCCTTGGACTCAGGTCATGATCCCAGCATCCTGGGATGGAGCCCCGCCTCAGGCACCCTGCTCAGCAGGGGAGTTTGCTTCTTCCTCTGGCCCTTCCCTTCTTCATGCTCGCTCACTCATGTGCTCTCTCTCTCAAATAAATACATTGTTTTAAAGCCTTAAAAATAAATAATGTATTCATCAGAAAACTATGAGAAAAATGTTAATTTCCTTATGAAAAATGCAAATATAATTAAGATATCATTCATATAACTATCAAATTAGTAAAGATTTTAAAAGAATAATAGTCCATATTAGAGACTACAAAATGAAAAAGGTATTCTGTCCGAGTAAAATGATAAAACTTTTCTGGAAAACAGTTTGGCAACCTACCTCAAGAGCCTTACAAATATCTATCTTCTTAGTACTAATTTTATTTCTAAGAATAAAAAATGAATTATATAGAAACAAAGATTTATTCACAGAGATATTCAGGGTAGTATTAGTTGGGTTGGTGGAAAAATAGACACAAAGCCTGTCTACTAAAAAAGTGTATAAATAAATTTTTACTTTGCAAAGTAATTGCAAAACATTGGAAAATATATTGTCATTATAAATATAATCTTAAGCATAATTATATAAAAAGTATTTAGAGTAGATTATTAAACCAAAAACAAAGACATAAGATGAATACATATAGTCTTAATCTCACTGCAATACATCAAAGATCAATTATGAGTGTCTCTGAGTGATGATTACTTTTTTCTTTTCTTACACTCTCCTGAATTTCCTACAATGACCGAATATTAGTTACATCATCAGAAGTAAAAGTATTGTAAAGAAGATTCAACTCCCTGTTTCAGTGATGGTCTACTATTCTACCATGGTTACCCGAGCTTGAAATTTCAAGTTATCAATTCATCTTCTCTATCCCTCTCCTCTCCCTTCTCAACTTAGTCATCAGTATTCAGGATTTGGCCTTGAAAATTCATGCATTTGATCTCCAGATATTTACTGATATCTGCCATGTTTCTGAACTGTTCTAGTGCTGGAGATTACAATAGTTACCAAACAGATAAAAATCCCTTTCCTCAAGGAGGACATTCTAAGTGGAAGAGATGGATTACTGGGGGAAAAGTAAAATATATAGTTTGTTAAGTGGTAACAAAATCCATGGAAAAGAAGACAACAGAATCAATGAGATTTGGAGATATGAGTTGTTTGGATATGGGGTATGAGACACAGTCAATAACAATATCCTGTATCTTTTTATTCCCATTCTTATTAATATTGGAATTCAAAATATATTACTTATAGGGGCGCCTGGGTGGCTCAGTGGGTTAAGTCTCTGCCTTCAGCTCATGTCATGATTTCAGGGTCCTGGGATCGAGTCCTGCATTGGGCTCTCTGCTCAGCAGGGAGCCTGCTTCCCTCTTTCTCTCTCTCTGCCTACTTGTGATCTCTCTCTGTCATATAAACAAATAAAATCTTAAAAAATATATATATATATAGGGGGAAGGAGTCAAGATGGCGGAGAAGTAGCAGCTGAGACGACTTCAGGTAGCGGGAGATCAGCTAGATAGCTTATCTAAAGATTGCAAACACCTACAAATCCAACGGGAGATCGAAGAGAAGAAGAACAGCAACTCTAGAAACAGAAAATCAACCACTTTCTGAAAGGCAGGACTGGCGGAGAAGTGAATCCAAAGCGACGGGAAGATAGACCGCGGGGGGAGGGGCCGCTCCCGGCAGGCGGCGGAGCAACGGAGCACAAAATCGGGACTTTTAAAAGTCTGTTCCGCTGAGGGACATCGCTCCAGAGGCTTAACCGGGGTGAAGCCCACGCAGGGTCAGCGTGGCCTCAGGTCCCGCAGGGTCACAGAAGGATTGGGGGTGTCTGAGTGTCGCAGAGCTTACAGGTATTAGAACGGGGAAGCCGGCTACAGAGACAGAGCCGAGGAGTGACTCTCAGCTCGGGGTTACCTTGAACCGGTCGCAGGCTCGGTCAGCTCGGAGCGCGGCCGGAGGCAGGGTGACGGGAGTAAATCAGCGCTGTTCTCTGAGGGCGCACTGAGGAGTGGGGTCCCGGGCTCTCGGCTCCTCCGGGCCGGAGACCGGGAGGCCGCCATCTTCATTCCCGCCCTCCGGACTCTACGGAAAGCGCTCAGGGAACAAAAGCTCCCGAAAGCGAACCCGAGCGGATGACTCAGCCCGGCCCCGGGTAAGGGCGGTGCAACTCTGCCCGGGGCAAAGACGCTTGAGAATCACTACAACAGGCCCCTCCCCCAGAAGATCAACAAGAAGCCCAGCCAGGACCAAGTTCACCTACCAAGGAGCGCAGTTTCAATACCAAGGAGAGCAGCGGAATTCCAAAGGAGGAGAAAGCAAAGTACGTACGGAACTCATGGCTTTCTCCCCATGATTCTTTAGCCTTGCAGTTAATTTAATTTTTTTTTTCTTTTTCAATTTATTTTTCTTCTTCTGCTAAATTTTTTTAACTTTTACCCTTTTCTTTTTTAACGTTTTTT
>NW_019154105.1:3985344-3990094 GCF_002288905.1 Enhydra lutris kenyoni
ACTGGACCACGAGGGGAGAATTCGAGAGATAAGTGACACCATAAGACGAAACAACATTAGAATAATTGGGATTCCAGAAGAAGAGGAAACAGAGAGGGGAGCAGAAGGTATATTGGAGAGAATTATTGGAGAGAATTTCCCCAATATAGCAAAGGGAACAAGCATCAAAATCCAGGAGATTCAGAGAACCCCCCTCAAAATCAATAAGAATAGGTCCACACCCCGTCACCTAATAGTAAAATTTACAAGTCTTAGTGACAAAGAGAAGATCCTGAAAGCAGCCTGGGAAAAGAAGTCTGTAATGTACAATGGTAAAAATATTAGATTGGCAGCAGACTTATCCACAGAGACCTGGCAGGCCAGAAAGAGCTGGCATGATATATTCAGAGCACTAAACAAGAAAAACATGCAGCCAAGAATACTATATCCAGCTAGGCTATCATTGAAAATAGAAGGAGAGATTAAAAGCTTCCAGGACAAACAAAAACTGAAAGAATTTGCAAATACCAATCCAGCTCTACAGGAAATATTGAAAGGGGTCCTCTAAGCAAAGAGAGACCCTAAAAGTAGTAGATCAGAAAGGAACAGAAACAATATACAATAACAGTCACCTTACAGGCAATACAATGGCACTAAATTCATATCTCTCAATAGTCACCCTGAATGTTAATGGGCTAAATGTCCCAATCAAAAGACACAGGGTATCAGAATGGATAAAAAAACAAAACCCATCTATATGTTGCCTACAAGAAACTCATCTTAAACCTGAAGACACCTCCAGATTTAAAGTGAGGGGGTGGAAAAGAATTTACCATGCTAATGGACATCAGAAGAAAGTAGGAGTGGCAATCCTTATATCAGATCAATTAGATTTTAAGCCAAAGACTATAATAAGAGATGAGGAAGGACACTATATCATACTCAAAGGAACTGTCCAACAAGAAGATCTAACAATTTTAAATATCTATGCCCCTAACATGGGAGCAGCCAACTATATAAACCAATTAATAACAAAATCAAAGAAACACATCAACAATAATACAATAATCGTAGGGGACTTTAACACTCCCCTCACTGAAATGGACAGATCATCCAAGCAAAAGATCAACAAGGAAATCAAGGCCTTAAATGACACACTGGACCAGATGGACATCACAGATATATTCAGAACATTTCATCCCAAAGCAACAGAATACACATTCTTCTCTAGTGCACATGGAACATTCTCCAGAATAGATCATATTCTCGGTCCTAAATCAGGTCTCAACCGTTATCAAAAGATTGGAATCATTCCCTGCATATTTTCAGACCACAATGCTCTGAAGCTAGAACTCAATCACAAGAGGAAATTTGGAAAGAACCCAAATACATGGAGACTAAACAGCATCCTTCTAAAGAATGAATGGGTCAACCAGGAAATTAAAGAAGAATTGAAAAAATTCATGGAAACAAATGACAATGAAAACACAACGGTTCAAAATCTGTGGGACACAACAAAGGCAGTCCTGAGAGGAAAATATATAGCGGTACAAGCCTTTCTCAAGAAACAAGAAAGGTCTCAGGTACACAACCTAACCCTACACCTAAAAGAGCTAGAGAAAGAACAAGAAAGAAACCCTAAACCCAGCAGGAGAAGAGAAATCATAAAGATCAGAGCAGAAATCAATGAAATAGAAACCAAAAAAACAATAGAACAAATCAACGAAACTAGGAGCTGGTTCTTTGAAAGAATTAATAAGATTGATAAACCCCTGGCCAGACTTATCAAAAAGAAAAGAGAAAGGACCCAAATAAATAAAATCATGAATGAAAGAGGAGAGATCACAACTAACACCAAAGAAATACAGACAATTATAAGAACATACTATGAGCAACTCTACGCCAACAAATTTGACAATCTGGAAGAAATGGATGCATTCCTAGAGACATATAAACTACCACAACTGAACCAGGAAGAAATAGAAAGCCTGAACAGACCCATAACCAGTAAGGAGATTGAAACAGTCATCAAAAATCTCCAAACAAACAAAAGCCCGGGGCCAGATGGCTTCCCGGGGGAATTCTACCAAACATTTAAAGAAGAACTAATTCCTATTCTCCTGAAACTGTTCCAAAAAATAGAAATGGAAGGAAAGCTTCCAAACTCATTTTATGAGGCCAGCATCACCTTGATCCCAAAACCAGACAAGGATCCCATCAAAAAAGAGAACTACAGACCAATATCCTTGATGAACACAGATGCAAAAATTCTCGCCAAAATACTAGCCAATAGGATTCAACAGTACATTAAAAGGATTATTCGCCACGACCAAGTGGGATTTATTCCAGGGCTGCAAGGTTGGTTCAACATCCGCAAATCAATCAATGTGATACAACACATTAATAAAAGAAAGAACAAGAACCATATGATACTCTCCATAGATGCTGAAAAAGCATTTGACAAAGTACAGCATCCCTTCCTGATCAAAACTCTTCAAAGTGTAGGGATAGAGGGCACATACCTCAATATTATCAAAGCCATCTATGAAAAACCCACCGCAAATATCATTCTCAATGGAGAAAAACTGAAAGCTTTTCCGCTAAGGTCAGGAACACGGCAGGGATGTCCGTTATTACCACTGCTATTCAACATAGTACTAGAAGTCCTAGCCTCAACAATCAGACAACAAAAGGAAATTAAAGGCATCCAAATTGGCAAAGAAGAAGTCAAACTATCACTCTTCGCAGATGATATGATACTATATGTGGAAAACCCAAAAGACTCTACTCCAAAACTGCTAGAACTTGTACAGGAATTCAGTAAAGTGTCAGGATATAAAATCAATGCCCAGAAATCAGTTGCATTTCTCTACACCAACAACAAGACAGAAGAAAGAGAAATTAAGGAGTCCATCCCATTTACAATACACCCAAAACTATAAGATACCTAGGAATAAATCTAACCAAAGAGACTAAGAATCTATACACAGAAAACTATAAAGTACTCATGAAAGAAATTGAGGAAGACACAAAGAAATGGAAAAATGTTCCATGCTCCTGGATTGGAAGAATAAATATTGTGAAAATGTCTATGCTACCTAAAGCAATCTACACATTTAATGCAATTCCTATCAAAGTACCATCCATTTTTTTCAAAGAAATGGAACAAATAATCCTAAAATTTATATGGAACCAGAAAAGACCTCGAATAGCCAAAGCAATATTGAAAAAGAAAGCCAAAGTGGGTGGCATCACAATTCCGGACTTCAAGCTCTATTACAAAGCTGTCATCATCAAGACAGCATGGTACTGGCACAAAAACAGACACATAGATCAATGGAACAGAATAGAGAGCCCAGAAATAGACCCTCAAATCTATGGTCAACTAATCTTCGACAAAGCAGGAAAGAATATCCAATGGAAAAAAGACAGCCTCTTCAACAAATGGTGTTGGGAAAATTGGACAGCCACATGCAGAAAAATGAAATTGGATCATTTCATTACACCACACACGAAAATAGACTCAAAATGGATGAAGGACCTCAATGTGAGAAAGGAATCCATCAAAATCCTTGAGGAGAACACAGGCAGCAACCTCTTCGACCTCAGCCGCAGCAACATCTTCCTAGGAACATCGCCAAAGGCAAGGGAAGCAAGGGCAAAAATGAACTATTGGGATTTCATCAAGATCCAAAGCTTTTGCACAGCAAAGGAAACAGTTAACAAAACCAAAAGACAACTGACAGAATGGGAGAAGATATTTGCAAATGACATATCTGATAAAGGACTACTATCCAAAATCTATAAAGAACTTAGCAAACTCAACACCCAAAGAACAAATAATCCAATCAAGAAATGGGCAGAGGACATGAACAGACATTTCTGCAAAGAAGACATCCAGATGGCGAACAGACACATGAAAAAGTGCTCCACATCACTCGGCATCAGGGAAATACAAATCAAAACCACAATGAGATATCACCTCACACCAGTCAGAATAGCTAAAATTAGCAAGTCAGGAAATGACAGATGCTGGCGAGGATGTGGAGAAAGGGGAACCCTCCTACACTGTTGGTGGGAATGCAAGCTGGTGCAACCACTCTGGAAAACAGCATGGAGGTTCCTCAAAATGTTGAAAATAGAACTACCCTATGACCCAGCAATTGCACTGCTGGGTATTTACCCTAAAGATACAAACGTAGTGATCCGAAGGGGCACGTGCACCCGAATGTTTATAGCAGCAATGTCTACAATAGCCAAACTATGGAAAGAACCTAGATGTCCATCAACAGACGAATGGATAAAGAAGATGTGGTATATATACACAATGGAATACTATGCAGCCATCAAGAGAAATGAAATCTTGCCATTTGCGACGACATGGATGGAACTAGAGGGTATCATGCTTAGCGAAATAAGTCAATCGGAGAAAGACAACTATCATATGATATCCCTGATATGAGGGAGAGGAGATGCAACATGGGGGGTTAAGGGGGTAGGAGAAGAGTAAATGAAACAAGATGGGATTGGGAGGGAGACAAACCATAAGTGACTCTTAATCTCACAAAACAAACTGAGGGTTAATGGGGGAAGGGGGGTTGGGGGGGTGGGATTATGGACATTGGGGAGGGTATGTGCTATGGTGAGTGCTGTGAAGTGTGTAAACCTGGCGATTCACAGACCTGTACCCCTGGGGATAAAAAGATATTATATGTTTATAAAAAATAAAATTAAAAAAAAATAGTAAAAAAAAAAAAAAAAAAAAAAAAAA
>NW_019154105.1:3990194-4001684 GCF_002288905.1 Enhydra lutris kenyoni
ATATATATATATATATATATATATATATATATATATAAAACTTATAAATTTAAGTCTTCCTAGTTCTTCTGTTACAACATCTCTAGAGGGATCTTAGATTGCATTGTTTTTCTTTTTTTATTTTGTATTGTTTATACACAAGTATAAATTTATATAAATTTTAATATATAAATTTATATATATTTAATTTATATATATAATTTATATAATTTATATATTTATAAATATATAAATATATAAATTATATAAATTTATATAAATTTTTAATACATAAACACTTTACATATAGTTTGTATTTCAAAAAATTTATATAAAACTTACATAGAAAATAATATGACAAACACACAGTCCCAAATTATTAATATCATTCCATTTTTACTTGAAGGAATGTAGCAATACAGATAAAGTCCTGTTTAATTCCCTTCACATTCTCATTCTTTTCTTTCTCTCTCATTGATGACCACTACCTTCATTATATTGTATGAGCATTCTTTTTTTCTGACTATATTACATATGTAACAATAAATGGCATACATTATACAATATACTTGGTGTTTAAATTAACATAATAATAGATTGTGCATATTGTGCTAAGTTGTTTCTCATTCAACACTGAGGTTTGCAGTTTTTGAAAGAGCTATCTGACACATAAAGCTAGTACATTTCCTTGGTTTCTATTTAATTAATTTCTGTCATTTTGTTTATAATTTAGGCCCTTTAACTTTCTCGAAGATTATTCCATTTTCCCCTGCTTTGCTTCCTAGCTTGCAACCTGAATTACTTATTTTCAATCTTTCTTGGATTTTAAGAAGTGTACATAATGCTATAAATTTACAAGTCCTTTATTTGGCTTCAAACTATGAATTTGATTCATGGCATTTTCATTCTCGTTAGATGCACTGGATTTTTTTCATTAACCTAATTGTTCCTTGAGAGTGAGAGTTCCTTATGATCTCTTAAATGGTCATTTTTTCTTCAGTAAATACTCCATGTAGGCTTGAAACCAATGAATAATCTGTATTTGGTGCAGGTTTTTTATAATTGTTGCTTATATCTTCTCTATTATTTCTCACTTTTCTCCCTAATCTAAGAAATTCCCAAACAAATTTGTTGAAATCTCCCATTGTGATTGTTCATCCTTTCATGTCAAATTCTTATTCTATCAGTTGTTGCTCTGAATATCTGTTTACCTCTTAGGTACTTGGAGTCATGCAAATTCCCAGATTTATTTTTATCATGGATTTTCTTTTTCATCATTATGTTGCATTTTTCTTAACTCCTAAAACTTTTACTTTAAATTATTTTGTTTGATATAATATTGCCTAATTTTCTTTTGCATGGTGTAATTTTTCTACCTCTTCATTCAGTATGTTTTGCCTTGGTTGTCTTTTGTAAATAACTCAGATAAATTTTACTATTTTAATAAATCTTACAGTTTTTACTTTTATTAGGTGAGACCTTCAGACAAACTGAATAATATCACTGGCTTTTCTGGTTCTCCAGTGTACAGAGCAGATCATGGGACTTCTGAGCCTCCATAACCACATGAGTCAATTCTTATAATAAATCTCCTCTTATATATATCCACATACATATTCCACTAGTTCCAGGTCTCTGAAGAAACCTGACTAACACAGATTTTCATACAGAAATTTATTTCTCACAGTTCTGGAGTCTGGAAGTCTGAAATCTCTATGTTTGCATGGCCGAGGGAGGACCCTCTTCTGGGCTGTAGACTTCTCAGTATATCCTTCCATGGAAGAGGGCCAAGGCAGCTCTCTGAGATCTCTTACATATCAGGATGCTCTGTCCCAATCACAGTTGCTCTATCCTCATGATCTAATCCCTCCCAAAGGCCCCACCTCTATACCATCACCTTGGGAGTTAGAATTTTAACCTATTCATCTTAAGTGGACATTTTCAGACCATAGCAAGTTGTTTCTAGGAAAAAGCCAAACAAATAGCTCTTGTCAGTAAATGGTGAATTAATTATGTTGGAAACATTACCTACATAGTTTAGAAAATTAATCCAGAAGTCACAATAGGAAGTTACTAAAATTATGGAGAGACACTGAAGTTCTATATTTGAAAATCACACACTGGCATATTGATAAAAATCACATACTGGTTTATAAAATTTCCATCAGGAAGTTACATATATTACTTCTACTCTCATTCTATTAGCCAAAGGAAATTGGATGACTCTGCCTATCTAAAGTGGACAAGGAGTATAATTTTATATACCCAAAAGTAAAAGAGAAGGAAATATTTAGTGAAAAGCAGAACTTGTGTTCTGCCCTCTGATCATCAAATAAGTAAGTCCACTCAGATGATCAGAAGATCTAGAGACTTTGTAGGTCCCCTTCCTTAAATTAGGAAATATTTCTGGACCAGGCCCCAGTCCTATGCAAACAGAGGGTCTCCCCAGTCCATTGTTCTCTGTGACTTCTGCCTCTGTTCAATGGGAGGTCCTTCCTTTTCAATTCTCCTACTAGGTCATATATAAAGTAAGCATTGGAGAATATTCCCTCCTTGGAGTTTATGACAGTTTTTTCAGATAGTTCCTGAAAGCTGAGAGAGCAAGTATTATCTTAGGTATCAAGCAGTCAGAGATTTTTTAGTCAAAATTTATGGGGTTTTGTCAATAAAACCAACAATGCCATGAGAACCCAGCTCAACTTGTGCGTTGCATGGGGGCACTTAAATGTCAGCCCTAAGACAATTTTAGCAGTCTCTTGGCCTTCTTCCATGCCAAATTTTCCCCTTTTCTATATATATATAGACACTGTGGTCATTAACAATTATTTTCTCCATTTCTCTATTAAGTACTTCTTGGCGAGTTCTAGGGCTCATATCACACCCAAATGAGTAGGACAGCCATTGCCCCTCCCACACTAATTCTGTTAGAGCTTCCACGGTGTGCTCGCTGCAGTTATTGTTTTTGTAGTTGTTGCTGTTATCATTGTTGATGGTGATGATGACATGGGAACCTGTAACGCAGGGGTCCAGGCTTGACCTTCCTGTGCGAGCCCATGATTCCTGGATAAAGAGTAGCTCAGCTACTCTTTATTCATTTTTGTATCCTTCAGATATAAACCACTATTGTCCGAACCACAGATCTCTACACAGATCTACACACAGTTAGTGTGTAGAATCAAGTTAAACATGAGAGAACTGTGTCTAAAAGAAGATTAAATAAGTTTTCAAGTTATTTCTGACTATCACAAAATCTACCATTGGAAATAGTTTTATTTCAGTGGTCCAGACTTGCCATAAATAATTTCAATATGATGGTTTAAAAGGAAAAAGTAAAGCAACAAAACAAACCCACAAACCATAGAGACCGATGCCTACAGTGCTTGAACAGATGATTAAATACCGTCACCTCCTGATTGCTGCTCAAGGGGTACCTGCTCAGTGGGGCTTCACATTCATCTCATTCCTTTCTCTCTTTTTTTTTTGAGACATACTTTACATTTTATAAAATTTACCTTTTAAAGTGTATAATTCTGTGGTTTCAATATATTTGCAAATATGTACAAACATCACCATTATCGAATTTTAGAACATTTTCATTAACCCAAGAAGAAACCCTATACATGTTAGCACTCACTTTCTATTTCCCCTCTTCCTAGATTCTGACAACCATTCATCTGTTTTGTTTATAAGGATTCGCCTTCCGTGGACTATGTGCAATAAATGAAGTCATGATGTACTGCTTTTTGCCTGACTTCCTGCACTTAGCATAAAGTTTTTGAAATCTATCCAGCTGTTACATGAGTCAGTATTTTATTTGTTTTAATGGTTGAATAATATTTCATTGTATAAATACTTATAAATGTGCCACATTTTGTTTACATATTCACCAGTTGATGAACATTTGGGTTAGTTTCAGTTTGGGGCAATTATGAATAATCCACTGTTTTTATAGGATTATTGGTCAGTTTGAACATTCTTGGATGATTTACCCTTGATCGCCCACTCTTTCCTCAGCTGGACTCTGCTGGTGTTTCATCTGAGAAGTTTGAGTGGACTTATTGTCGTAACTGTATTAGAATAGTGAGACAGAACCTACCTTTACTTACTATATTCTCCCCCTTCTCTGCACCTACATGGCGATATCTGGCCTTACAAACTTTGTTGGACTTGGAGTTCATTAACTGTTACCTGAACCTGTTACACACACACACACATTTTTTAAATGTTTTCATTAAGACTGGGGTCTATTAGCAACTCTATTAGTCATAGAGTTTTCCACCAGACGCACGTGTGTGAGTTCACAACAGCATGTCAGAGACATAGAGTTCAAATGTTGTCTAAATTTCCTTTGACTTGAGTTACTAGGCCCCAGCATTATTTCACATGAAAGCCTTTTATTCTTCATGAAGGAAATGTTCTTATTACACAATTATTATGATCATTTTTGTCTTAACATCTCTGGTCATAATTTTTAAAAAGAATTATAGACTTGTTTTCAGTAATTATGTGGTAAGTGCTATTATTCAGTTTGCAAATGCTGCCTAACTTTTTTTTTAATCATGAAAGAGGAAGATCAAGGAGTAGCAGGAGAAAAGGTGGGGAGGAACAGAGGAGGGAAAGCAATCAATAAATAAAAGTAATATACCCATTCTTTTATTTGGTTCAAAATGGTTCTTAAAAAACATTTATGATAGGGACTATCAGAGTGAGACTACTTTTAGATTCCAGACAATGTTTTTAGCAGGACCACAAAACATATTTTTTAGGGACACATTTTATTGCTTAGTGCATTAACTTTGGCCCTTGGTTGAATTAACCTCGCTTGAGAAAAATAACAAGTTATGCTTAATTTCCACAACTGTCACAAAGGACATGAATTCTAGGACTAGATCAGCAACCAGAGCTCTAGATTAGCAGCTGAGTGAATCTGAAATAAGAATAAAACTGTCCACACTCCTGAAACATTTTGTCCCTTTGTAATGATTAAAGAGTACGTCATCCTCAGTTGGAAGTTTACTCTGAGACATTATCCAGAGGTTCTGAAGAATTTAAACCATGTACCTTAATTTGACCGTTGTCACTAAACTGAGTTTCAGCCAGCCTTTTTTGACTCAAAATCCTTCTCAGTTTTAGGTTTTACTAACTGGAGTTCAGAAACAGTTGCTTCTTCAATTCTACAACACCTTGAGTTCAAGTACTCTATTTCCATTCATTTCTACGTTCAGCAAATTCTCTTCTGATCTTGTTTATTTCATACAATTCCTCATCAAGTGCAGCCACTATCAACTAACATATACTAACAATGCTGTTTTTTAACCTTTTACCCTAGAACTACAAGTTCATTAAATACATTATCTTATTTTCACATCTTCGCAATTTCACCAAATATTCTGCTACCACATACATAGATTGCCACCCTTCCCGCATCCAGAAATAGTTTCTTCATAGCCTCTCACTAGAAAGCTAAACCAATGTCACATATTTTAGATTTTATGACGTCTCCCTTTGGTAACAATTTTTGAATCTGTCAGAAGGTGGAATACACCACAGTAACAAACAAAAATCTCATAGCTTATCACATAAATGTCTATTTCTTGTCCAAGGTGGGTCAGCAATGGCTGTGCTCATCAGTCTCTCAAGGACCCAGAAGGAAAGAGATTTATTTTTGACATTATACTTTAAGACTTCTGCAGCAGGGAAAAAGTAACATGGCAACACACACCGAGGTTCTGAAGATTTTCACAAGGAAATGATACATATAATTAGTCTAGAGCAAGATATTAGGTCATACCTAATATGAAAGGAGGCAGATAAGTGCTTTTTTAGTGTGCAAGCAGAAATAAGGGAGCTAGAAATATTTGGTGATCAACAACAATCTTCACAGCATTTGGAAGGGCGGCAGCATTAAAAAACTGTTTCTTTCATTATGGTAATTTTGCTAATGCTTGTAATACAAATGTGAATGTAAAAGAGGTAAAATGGCAAAAACAATACTGAATTCCTCAAAAAAGGCGTGTATATCTACTGTAAAATGCTTAAGTTATTAACTTGAATTGTCAAATCAAATCACAAATTCAAGGCAATGAACAGAAAACTTAATCTCAAGGGTTTTTGAATTATTAATATATCCTTTCAGCTCTAAAACATAATGATAGCTAATGATAAAATATATCAAATTATTTGCTGAACAAAGATGAGGTGGACTGTTTCTATATAATTCTTTCAAATACTTTTAATTTAGGAACCTTCAAATAATATATTAGTATTTACACAGCATTCAATCAGTAACTTAATTACAAATATATAGGCATATTCTTTAATGTTTTCATAAATAAAATACTACACAGGGTAGTAATTGCTTGTATACATCTTTTATCTATTTCTATGATTATAACTCACACACAAAGCAAAGTGTGCAACTAATCTCAAAGTTTTGAGGACTCCTCATTGTGTCATTTTTTAATGGATGTTAAAATCATTTAACAATTAATGTTAATTTAACAAACTAACATTTAATAAATGTTAAATAAATCACTTACATTTTTAAACTATTGGACATCGAAATAATGAGGCATACCATACCTACATGAAATAAATTTTTAAAAAATAAATCATTTTTTAAAATCATACATTACCCTATCTTAACAAGGCTTGGTTGAAAAATATCTTGAAATTCTAGAAAATTACAGTTAAAGACCAGGACCTCTATAAAAGGTATAATATCTTAATTGTACACCTGAAACTAATTTACTATATTTTAACTAGCTAAAATTTAAATAAAAATTTTCAAAAAATAAATACATTAAGGCCCTTTTTAATTTCTTAAATATATATATATATCTTGAAAAACTTTCATATAAAAAGAAAAAATGTTTAAGTAAGGGAAAGATTTCAAACAATAGTGCTTAATCTCCTTCAAAAACAAAAGAAATAAAATGTAGATATTACATATCTAGCCAACTGGTGTAAAAGAAATAAAATATCTATACCTTTTTTAACAGTGTCCTTATAAAATTTACATCAAAAGAAATGCTCAGGTTTAGGAATCTTAAGTGAATTGACCTCTCTTCCTCTACTGTAATTAGAGTAACTTAGAGAAAGGTAAAATAAGTGTACATTTTTTTAGTCAACATTGTCAAGGCCCTGGAGATTTTTCTTCTGGCACACAAAGTTCCTACCCACGAGAAGTTTATATCTACCTAGGTGAATAAATGAGAACTAGAAATGCAATCAAGCATAAAAATAAAAATAAGAAGCTGCTTATAAGTATATTTGAAATAAATGGTAGAGAAAACTAAATATTGTGGAGAAAATGTTAGAGAAAGACCAAAGATATTAGACTCTATGTATCTGAGGAAAAGTGGAGAATTTGCCAATTACTCTGACCTCAATCCTGAACAACTAAATTCAAAAACCATTTTATTTCAATTATCAATTTTTTACTCTTATTTTTAAAGAATCATAAGTCAAATGCTTTATGCCTGATAGAGTTGATAAGGTGATGAGCTGATAAATGAATATAAAATGTTAAAGAGACATATAATATTTACATAACCGATTTTAAGATTAGAACAAATATGGGAAACAATATTTGTATCTATCTTTATTCCCATTCCAAGTTTTCTGGAATAATTTTTGAAAAGGAACAAATAAAAACTTTCTGAAAAATAATAAAAGATAACATAAGAGAAAGAAATCCTAAATATTTTAAAGATGAAAAGCAGATATCCTTGGATTAATATTGAAACAACCATAGAGCACCACCATAGAACGTAGAACCATAGAACACCGTCATTTGTCACAATGCTGGAAAGGATAAAAGAGAGAAGTGAGAAGTGATGTGGTCATGCAAACACTCTACAGATAATATTTATGAAAACTGGATAAAATAAATACCAAGCAATTATTTAAATATACTATAAAACACTCAAGAGCAAACAAACATAGGAAGAGTTCAGTCTTTGAAAATTATAACTGAAAAATGACATGCATGAATTTGACTCAGTGACTTTTGGCCCAAAAGTACTACTAACCCATACAGCTATAGAAAATGATAAAAGGGAAAACCACAGGCATAGAGAATACAGTGCCAGATACCACAGTGAAGTGCAAAGGAAGCAGCTAAAAATGTAAAGGAGAAACTCTTGAGAGTAAAAGAATCACAAAAAGAAATCAGTTAAAATTCAGAATGGAAATTGTCCAAATACTTGTTTGTTAATATGATTAGAAACACAGGAAGATACCAAAGAGAAATAGCCTCTTACAAACTAAAACTATACAGAATCCAGGTCTCATGATTTTCCCAGCTGAGTACATTCCACAACCTTGCACAGCGTGGCCACAGAAAGCTTAAAGTGTGAGAGTACAGAGCTCAGAGATGACTGAGCAGCTGTAAATTAAGGAGGAATCCTTAGTCCTAAAATCAGCCAGATGAATTCAACAGCAGTCATTAACACAGCTGAAAAAAAAGAATCACTGAACTTAAAATAAATCAACAGAAATTCTCCAATCTAAAGAACAGAGAGGAAAGAAAAAAAAAAGAATAGAACCTCTGAAATGGTCTAACATACATGTAATACTAATTCCAGAGGAAAAAAGAAGAGACAAGATCAAAAAAATATTTTTTTGAAAAATACTAAATAAAGATTAAGAAATATGGTAACATATTAACTAAAAATTTAGAAACTTGGTAAAATACATTAATTTATAGATCCAATACCAATCAAGATAAATAAAAAGAAATCTATAACTAGATA
This sequence comes from Enhydra lutris kenyoni, assembly GCF_002288905.1. Lineage (NCBI taxonomy): Eukaryota > Metazoa > Chordata > Mammalia > Carnivora > Mustelidae > Enhydra > Enhydra lutris. The sequence continues at coordinate 3,998,930 of NW_019154105.1, forward strand.
CACCAGAGGTAAACTTTTAAGAGTCAAAGATAGAGACAGTCTTGAAAGAAGCCAGATTAAAGTATTTCAAGAGGTTTGGAAAAAGTAAGGGTACCACAAAATTTAAAGGTCAACTTCTCATTAGAAATTATGGAAACCAGAAAACACTGGAATGGCATGTTCAAAGCAATGAAGGGTAAAAATTTATAGTAAAGCTATACTTAAAAATGAGGGGAAATTAAGAACATTTTCAGATTTAAAAAAAAATTAGAGCAACTGTCAGGAAGAGATATGCACTATAAGAAATGCCAAAGGCAGTTCTTCAACCTGAAAGCAAGACTCTAGATGACAGCTCAGAACTACAGAAAAGAAGGAAGAGCACCACAAATGGTAAAAGTATGAATAAATATAAAACTATTTTTTCTTTTTCCTGATCTTTTGTAAGTTATATAAGTAAATAAGGCAAAAAACTATCATGTTATTTATTGGTTTATATGGTAATCAAGTATAATACACAGGACAATAGTCTTATGAAGGGGGAGAAAATGGAAGTTTACTGTTACAAGCTCCTACCTTTTACAAAAGTTAAAACTATCTCTAAGTAGACTGAATAGGTATGAACTACTTATTTTAACCTCTGTGACAACCACTAAAAATAAGCAGATATAAATAGAAAGCAAGCACAGATATGAAAATAACATTTGTAAATTTATTTGATTAAATTTTTAAAAGGCTAAAAAGATGAAAGAGAAGAAAAAACTCAACCCAAAAATTTAATACAAATAGTAGAAAAGCAGGTCAAAATGCAATCATGTCAACAATTACCTTCAATAGGAAACAGTCAACAAAACAAAGAGGCAACCCACGGAATGGGAGAAGATACTTGCGAATGACACTACAAAGGGCTGATATCCAAGATCTATAAAGAACTCCTCAAATTCAACACACACAAAACAGATAATCATGTCAAAAACTGGGCAGAAGACATACAAATGTCTAACAGACACATGAAAAAATGGCCATCATCATTAGCCATCAGGGAGATTCAAATCAAAACCATATTGAGATACCATCTTACACCACTTAGAATGGCCAAAATTAACAAGACAGTAAACAACAAGTGTTGGAGAGGATGTGGAGAAAGGGGAACCCTCTTACACTGTTGGTGGGAATGCAAGTTGGTGCAGCCACTTTGGAAAACAGTGTAGAGATTCCTCAAGAAATTAAAAATAGAGCTTCCCTATGACCCTGCAATTGCACTACTGGGTATTTACCCCAAAGATACAGATGGAGTGAAAAGAAGGGCCAACTGTACCCCAATGTTTATAGTAGCAATGGCCACAGTCACCAAACTGTGGAAAGAACCAAGATGCCCTTCAATGGATGAATGGATAAGGAAGATGTGGTCCATATATACAATGGAGTATTATGCCTCCATCAGAAAGGATGAATAGTCAACTTTTGTATCAACATGGACAGGACTGTGGAAGATTATGCTGAGTGAAAAGGGTCAAGCAGAGAGAGTCAATTACCATATGGTTTCACTTACTTGTGAAGCATAAGGAATAACATGGAAGACATTGGGAGATGGGGAGGAGAAGGGAGTTGGGAGAAGTCAGAGGGGGAGATGAACCATGAGAGACCAAGGACTCTGAGAAACACTCGAGGGTTTTGGAGGGGAGGGGGTTGGGGGGGTTGAGTGAGACTGGTGGTGGGAATTATGAAAGGCACGTATTGCATGGAGCACTGGGTGTGGTACATTAACAACGAATTTTGGAACACTGAAAAAAATTAAAAATTTTTTTAAATAAATAAATAAATGCAATTGGATATTGACATAATAAATAATAAACTTGAAAAAAAGGGTTTTTAGAGATAGAGAGGTAGATTTGATCACTAAAAATCAATGTGTCAAGAAGATAAAACAAATATATATATATATATACTTGACCCAATAAAAGAGCATAAAAATATATGAAGCAAAAACTGGGGAAAAATGGCAAATCTGCAATCTTAATTGCAGACTTTAACACACCTTTCTCTGAAGTTAATAGAGCAACCAGACAAAACCATCTATAATATAGGCCTGAACAACACTGTCAACCACTTTAATCTCTTTGACATTTAAAGAGCACTATAATGTCACCACTTCAAATTTACACCATGTATTCAAGTGCACACGGAATAGTAATCAAGACTGATCAAATGTTGGACCATAACATTAGTCCCAACATAACTTGAAATACAGAAATATTAAAAAGATATATATACCCACAAGTTCATTAATTTTTGCAGCATTATTTATAATAGTCAAGATATGGGAATAACCCAAATGTCCATTAATAGATAGATGCATAAAGATTCGGTATATATACAATAAAATATTACTCAGCCATAAAAAAAGATCTTGCCATTTGTGACAACATGGATGGACCCAGAGGCATTATGCTAAGTGAAATAAGTCAGACAAAGACAAATACTATATGACTTCACTTATATGTGGAACCTAAGAACAAAACAAGTGAACAAAGAAACAACAGCAACAACAAAAGAAAATAACTCATAAATACAAAGAACAAACTAGTTGTTGCCAGAAGAGATGGGAGTGGGGGGATAGACAAAACAGGTGATGAAGATTAAGAAGTACAAACTTCCAGCTAAAAAGTGAGCAAGTCACAGGAATGAAAAGTAGAACATAAGGAATATAGTCAATAATATCATAATAATTTTGTGTGGGGACAGATGGTAAATACACTTACCATGGTGAGCACTTCAT
>NW_019154105.1:4001694-4133819 GCF_002288905.1 Enhydra lutris kenyoni
ATGTGTAATTGTCAAATCACTATGTTATACACCTGAAACTAATATAATGTGTTAACTATACTTCAGATAATGTGTAATTGTCAAATCACTATGTTATACACCTGAAACTAATATAATGTGTTAACTATACTTCAGATAATGTGTAATTGTCAAATCACTATGTTATACACCTGAAACTTCAGTTAAAAAAAAGTATTACTCAAATATTTGTGTTTATAGGACACAATGTCTTGTAATTTTTATCATAATTATTGTAATATTTGCCAATAAATGACTGAAAAATTACCAATATTAAAAATAAAAGACGGGTTATCACAAAATACCTTATCAACACTAACAGGCTAATAAGGGAATTTTAAGGTCAACTTTATTCTAATAAATACAATTTAAATTAAAAGGACACATAGTTTGAAAAGTACCAGCTGTCAAAGTTCACTCAAGAATAAATAGATAACCTGAGACATCTGGAGCTATAAAACATTTGAATAAACTTCCCACAATGAAAACAACAGGCCCACATAGCTTCCTGGGTAAATGTTAACAAAACTTCAGGAAAAAAATAAACAAATCAAACATATCAAACGGTTCCAGAAAATACTCAGTTTCCTGGATCAATTCTACCTAACACTTAAAAATTTTTAAAGCATACCAAACATACACAAACTCTTCCAGAAAATAGAAGGGGGGGGGGCGCTTTTCCCAACTCAGTTTATGAAGCCTGCATTATCCTGATAATAAAACCAGACAAAGACATTACAAAAAAATTACAATCTAGTATTCATGAAAATAGATGTAAAAATTATTTTAAAGTTTAGCAAATCAAATCCAGGAATACATAAAATGGATAATACATCAGGACTATGAAGAGTTTATCCCAAGAAAACAAAGGTTAACATTTGAAAATCTCTTCATGTAATTCAATATATTACCATGTTTAAGAAGAGATGAAAAAATGCATCTGTTAAAAATGAACACCTATTTATGATTAACATCTCTCAGGAAATCATGGGGGATGAAGGCAACCTCATCAATCTAAGGGGTATGTAAAAAATCCACAGCCAATGTCAAAATTAAGGAAAAGAGACTATACCCCCCTGTGATCAGGAACAGGGCAAAGATGTTTACTCTCATCAGTTCTTCTCAACATTGTTTTGGAAGTGCTAGCTACTACAAAACAAGAAGAAGAAGGAGGAGGAGGAGGAGGAGGGGAGGAGAAGGAGGAGAAGGAGAAGAAGGAGAAGAAGAAGAAGGAGGAAGGGAGGGGGAGAAGGGGAAAAGGAAAGGGGAGAAGGGGAAAAGGAAAGGGGAGGAGGGGGTGGGGGAAGAGGAGGAGGGGGAGGGGGAGGAGGAGGACAAGGAGAGAGAGGAGGAGGAGGAGGAGAAGGAGAAGAGGAAGAAGAAGAAAAAGAAGGAGGAGAATGAGAAGAAAGAAATTAAAGGCATATGAATTAGAAAAAAGAAAATAAATTTTGTCCCTGTTCAGATAACATGATCACCAATGAAGAAAATGTTAAGGAATGTACAAAAAGCTACTGACTAGTGTTAAAATTAAAAGCAAAATGGTGACTGGAGCTGAGAATTCCCTGAGAAGACAAAAGCACTTAAGTAAAACTACATCTTATTTCATGAACATAAAAAAAACTTAGGTTTCTTGTAAGTGTCTCTGACAGTAAAAAAGAAACTACCTTCCTAAAACACCACCTTCCTTAAACACCACCTTCCTAAAAATGGTATGAAATAATCACTTCAAACCAATCCCTGGAAACCATCACTGTGATAACCAATTATTGTATAGGGTAAAAAACTTCATTTTCACTTTATAAGCTATCCTGTAACTTCATACCTCTGAGCTTCATATCAGATATTTAAAAGCCCCCAGTTCATGAACTGTTCATATATGCACAATACACTCTTTCTAAATACTGTTTATTGATTTGGTGGTTTTCATTTTGCTATCGCTGGATTTTTGACACTAGCAAGAATGAAGGATACAAGTTCAATATATAAAAATCATTGAATTTCCATGTAGTATCAATAAACTATTATAATTTAAAATAGTAAAAAAAATGCCCTTTGAGAAATGCAAAATACCTTGATACAAGTTAACAAAGTGTGTGCAAGACCTATCCACTCAAAACTACAAAATATCACCAAGAGAAAGTTTTAGAGGCCCAAATAAAGATTTCTGATTTTCAGCCCAAGTTTTAAGAATTTTAGAAGTCACCACTCTTGGAGCACCTGGGTGGCTCAGTGCATTAAACCTCTGCCTTCAGCTTGGGTCAGAATCTCGGGGTCCTGGGACTGAGCCCCACATCAGGCTCTCTGCTCAGCAGGGAGCCTGCTTCCCCCTCTCTCTCTGCCTTCCTCTCTGCCTACTTGTGATCTGTCAAATAAATAAATAAAATCTTAAAAAAAAAAAAAAGAAGTCACCACTCTTTCCTAACAAGTAAAAAGCTAAACGAACTGAAAAATCAACAACTTTTCCTAGATTAATAAAAGTGAGATCACAGGACAAACAACTGTCCCCAAACCTGGAGACTAACAGGCAAGCCCAGAGAATCACAACTTACCAGAGCAGAACCCCTGGGTTAAAACCTCCACAGGAACAGATGCTGAACTATGGAAAGCTGAACAGGCATTGACAGATTGCTGGAGGCTCAGTCTGAGAAACACGTTAGTGATAGGCTAATAAGCTGAAGTTTTAACAGAGCCCAGGTGACCTGTGCAAAGGGAAATGGCCAGTAGCAGCCCACTCTCCCATTTTGCTTCACCTGAGGTTGGGGTGAGGAAAATGAGAGGCACTTGTGAAGCTCACAGTCCAGAAGCATAGGATTACTAAAAGACTGAGAGCTAAACATAGACTATAGAACACTTCCCCTTCCCCAGAACTCACCACATTACAGAGACCTATTTGTCACACTTTCTTTTACCCTGTAAATCATGCCTCACTATCAAGAAAAAATTACAAGACATACTGAAAGGCAGTATGAAGAGACAAAGTAAGCATCAAAATCGATCTCAGAGGGGCGCCTGGGTGGCTCAGTGGGTTAAGCCGCTGCCTTCGGCTCAGGTCGTGATCTCAGAGTCCTGGGATCAAGCCCCGCATCGGGCTCTCTGCTCTCTAGGGGAGCCTGCTTCCTCCTCTCTCTCTGCCTGCTTCCTCCTCTCTCTCTGCCTGCTTGTGATCTCTCTGTCAAATAAATAAATAAAACCTTTAAAAAAAAATCGATCTCAGATATACGGTTTTAAAATTCTTAGACTGGGAATTTAAAATATATGACTATTATGTTAAGGGATCTAATGGATAAAGTCACACCAGACAGGAAAAGAGGGGCAGTGTAAGCAGAGAGAAGGAAATTTGAAGGAACCAAAAAAAAAAAAAAAGACAGATATCAAAAACACTGTATCAGAAATAAATAAAGTCTTTGATGGGCTTTGTTAGCAAATTAGACATAGCTAAGGAAAGAATCTCTGAGCGTGAGCGTATCTTAATAGAAACTGAAAAACACACACAAAAACTGGAAAAGAAAAAAACAAGAGCAAAACAGAATAGCCAAGAACACTGGGACAACTACAAAGACTATAATATACACATAAGGGTAATGCCAGAATGAGAAGAAAAAGAGAAAGGAATAGAAGTATTTGAAAAAATAATGACTTAGAATGTCCCCAAATTAACTTCAGACAGCAAATCACAGATGCAAGAAGCTCAGAGAATACCAAACAGAATAAATACCAAACAAGAACCTATACCTAAGCATATCATTTTGAAAAACAAAAAAAGTCAAAAGATAAAGAAAAAAATTTTTGAAAGAAAGCAGAGGGAAAAAAAAAATCACCTTATCTATAGAGAAGTAAAAGTAAGAATTATACCCAGCTTCTCAGAAACAATGCAAGCAAGAAGAGAGATGAGTGAACTACTAAGTGCTGAGAGAGAGAGAAAATCACCAACCTAGAATTCTGTATCCTACAAAATTATCATTCAAAGTTATGAAGAAAAAAGACTTTCTTAGACAAAAATGGAGGGAATTTATTGCCAGTAGATCCACCTTGCAAGAAATATTAAATATCTATAGAGAGAAGGAAAATGATATAAGCAAGAAAATTTCTTTGGAAGGAATTAAGAAGAGCTTCAGAAGGAACAAATGAAGGTAAAATAAAAAATTACTCTTATTTTTAATTTATTTAACAGACAACAGTTTGTTCCAAATAGTAAGAGCAACAGTGGGTTCTATTATTTATGTTTATATATTTACATACATATATGTATTTGCATATACATATAAACAAAGGTATAAATGAAATGAACGAGTGACACAAGAGATAAGGGGAAGAAATCTGAATTGTTACTATTTTGTTGCTATAAGGGACTCACACTACCTGTGAAATGGTATAGCGTTATTTGAAAGTGGACTTGGATTAGTTATAAGTGTATATTGCCAGAATGATGGGTTTTTGTTGTTGTTGTTGTTGTTTTTAGAAGAATTCATCTGGTATATATATACTGCATTGAGCCAGGGTCAGGACCAGAGAGGGCTTAGTAATGGACTCCACCAGAATTTTGCAAAGGCTATTAAGGGATTGGAGAGACAGGGCATGACATTCCAATTGGGGATTCTCCTAGCATATTCAGAGACTTAGCTAGTATATTCTCTGGGGTCAGAGTTCAAGATAAATCCCATGAGGTTGAGGACCATGGTGTTAGGTCCAAGGAGGTGGCTTCCCTGTCTCTGAAACTGGTAAGGGGATTGAACAAATAAGTAAACATTCTGTGGCTGGTTAAAGCCAATTTTCTTGCTGTCAGAAAAGGAATTTTTAAGTATAAAAAGGGAGAAGGCTAGAAAAAAACCTGTTGTTTTAGATTGGAATTCAAGACATCAGTGTAAGTTCATGTTTCTTTCTGAAGAATATATATGTATTTATGCACACACACAAACACATATTCCCCTAGGTTTTTCAGCTGAAAGGACGTAGCAGCAATAATACCCCATAGAAATGAATACGCCTAGTACACAGATCTTGGTTTCTAAATACCACACTCTACTGAAAAAAACAGGGTTCCTTAAAGAATTGTTTGATTTTCAGGCAGGGGTAGAAAAAGTCTATGATAATTCTAGAATATTATGGCTTGTCAGAAATTAATGAAGTAACCCAAAATGAAGGGCACATTTCAGGAAGACGTAGGATTCTGTTTGAAGGAACTCCCACTGGTGAAATATGTGATAGAGTAACAAAATAAATAATAATCATAAAAAATATAATCCAGTAAGTAAAACTGATAGCTTGAATTCATACTGATATAAATAGATGGTGATTAAATAAATAAGTGAAGGAGATTAGAAATGTCAGCTAACAATGTAGAAGAAATCTTAATTAGAAAATAGTTATTTGGCAACTATGAAAAAATAATTGTTTCAGACAACCATCATCATTAAATACTAATATTAATGAATGAAAGTTTGATGAGGAACAGGATACTTACATGGTCTCAAGTATCTTCCCACAAATACTTATTAATTCCTTATTTTTTAATAAGTGCAAAATACTTTCACAATGGAAAAGCTTAGAAGATAACACCCTAGCCAAGTGATCAAAGTGTCTATCACCAGTAGCGGGAAAACTTGGTAGAGCGCACCTCTTGGTGTTATACACTGAAAATAATACAGCTTCATTTTTGTTGCATTCGTGCTTAATATTGATAACTTTAAACTAATTATAATGAAATTTCAAAATAACCCCAGTAATGTCGAAGGACATTCTACAAAGCAACTGGCCCATACTTTTCAAACATCAAGGTCATAAAAGACAAGAAAAGACTAAGAAACTGTTCCAGACTGAAGAAGCCTTAAGAAACATGAAAACTAAATGCAACACATAATTCTCAGTTGGATCCTGAACCTTTAAAAAATATAATTGGATCAAAAGGTGAAATTTGAAAGAAGCCTATGGATTAGATGGTGGATGTTTGTCAGCATTAATTTCCTGATTTTTTTTTTTTTTAATGCTTATACTGTGGTCATGTAGGAAAGGGTCCTTGCTTTTAAGAAATATATACTGAAATACTAAGAGGCTATATCTGCAACAATTTCAAAGGGTTTAGAAATATATAATAAAAATATATATTATACAGAATAAGGTAAATATGATAAAATGTTAATACTATGAAAATTGGGTAAAGGATATATGGGAATTTTTTTTGCTTTTCTTCCAATTTTTCTATAAGTATGAAACTAATTCCAAATAAAACATTTCTAAAAGGAGATAGTATATATTGAATGTATTGAAAAATTTATTGTAAAAGCTACTAGCCAAAGAAATGACAAGACATAGAAATGAGAATAAAGTCTCATATAAAATTACCATGGTTACCAGAGTGGTTGTATTCTTCAAGTTTTTTGGCATCAGAAACAAATATTCATTTGTGCAAAACTAAAAAAATACAAGTTATTACAAACCATAAGGTTGAGCTAGAAATTGGGAAGCTTGAGTTCTGACAATCACTAGCCTGATAGCCTCAGGATGGTCATTCACTTTCCTGAGCCTCAAGATTACTTAGTTATAAAGTGAGTGATTAAATGATAAAGTCCTTTTCATTTTTAAAATTCTGATACAACTTCCTCCAATTAGTGGTTTAAGTCAAGCTACTAGTGCTCAAATAATGACTAAGTATTTCACTAAACACAGATCAATGATAAAGTTTATTGAACTACTATTTTGGGATGATCCTGAGTTTATTTGACAATATGGGAAAAAAATCTCAAAATACTCTCATATGTAACTTTATATATTTGGTTGTTTTAGATTAAAAGTACTTCTTTGTTTCTCTGGGTGGGTCAGTTGGTTAAGCACCTGACTCTTGGTTTTGGCTCAGGTCATGATGTCAGGGTCATGAGATCGAGCCCAGAGTTGGGCTCCACACTGGGTGTGGAGCCTGCTTAACATTCTCTCTCTCCTTCTCTCTTCCCCAACCACTCCCACTTGCATGCTTGTGCACTCGCTCGCTCTCTCTCTCTCTCTCAAAAAAACAAACAAAAACCCCAACAACAACAACAACAGCAAACTTTGTTTCTCAACACATGATGGAATAATCATGCCTTGAGCTGAATTCCAGTAATAACCTGAATCAGGTCTCAGAAGAGGTGATTATCAAGTTGACCACATTTTCCTTATTAATCCTTTAGTGCACTCTGGGTTCACTAAGCATAGATGATTAGGTAACAAGCTCATGGGTTCATCATTCAGATGACTCAGTAAACCTCTCACCCTTGCCAGCTATCTGACATATGCTTGTCATTGGTCACAAGGTCAATTGAGTGATCACATGTGGATATATGATTCCAAATTCATCACGAATAGAAAAATAATTCATAAAGCACATCTAATTCACAATGGGCTAGAAACATCATTTTTCTATGTGAACACAGGACATCAAATTAAGTTTCTGCTGCTTTCACCATATGCTATTAATCTCAGAATCCTCCTCTTTTGATTTAGATTCTGCTCAAATTTTACATCCCTGCCACCTACTACTGTGTCCCTTTAGTGATTAATACCTCTTTAGCTTTGTTATTGTTTTGAGCAGAATTGGGAAGCATAAAATCTAAAATGCACATGCTTCTAGTTCTCCCAAATTTGTAACCTAGGAGAAGGCACTCCCCTTTTCAATTGTCCCAGTGCTATTGTGTCAATGATCCAATATAAAAAGACACTGCTGTGAATAAAGACCTCTCCAACTGATCATGGTAGTAATATGTCCATCACATTTTCACAAGTGCAATAACTTACACAAAGCTGAGTTTTCAAACAGGATGTTTGTGTATTCAAAAGCATATTTTAAAAAGCCTACCAACCAAAGAATAAAGAAACAAACATGGGGTTTGACATTCACTCTGAATCTTCAAATAGTGATCTCTTTGAAATGCTCTCTTCTGAATGCGATCTCTAATGTGAGTTAATACTGGTGATGAGAAAGCAGTGATCTACAATGAAGCAGCGCCATAACACCTTGAATAGATGATAATGATAGAGCTAAAGCATAAACCTTTACACACAAGGAATTTACCTCTAAAGGAAACAGTCTCTGGGAACATGGAGAGCTCTCAGATGAACAGAGGATGACTCAGGGATTGGTTATACGGGATATATTTCAAATGTGTTTGGGTTCTCATTTCCACTCTGTCAGAGGAAAGCCAAGAGACAAGCATATAAGAAGAGAAAGATCTCCTGCTTGAATATTACATTAACCTATGAGCACTTGTGCTCCCTTGGTCAGCTTTTTCAGGGCTTGCTGGCACTGAGCACTGCTGACCTGGTAGGTCTGATTATGAATGATCAATGTCCCTATTTGCAATAAAACTCTTTGCACAGATCTGGACCCTCAGCCCTTATTCAGTCATGCAGATAATAACGGCAGTTCAAGGCACTTGCCCATAACTCCAAGCTTCATTAAACAAAGGGAATGTCACCAAAGTCCCTTTAACTGTCTTTGCTGCAAGGCAGGAAAAAAAACTGGCCATTCTGATAAAATGGAACTTACAGTGTTAATAAAATGAAGATTTGTATATCCCTGTGCTCTATTTTGCACATCTTTCTTGAGCTACTCATGTTAAAACCGACTTTACTGGGGAGCAGAGCGAGATATGTAAACAAAGGATACTGAGTGCCTGTGGTCAGATTCTGCTTCAGATGAAATATTTCAGTGGAATTTTTCAGAGCTGCAACAGGGAAAGGGGTGTTGCCACTCCTCCTCATTCATTACAGACACAACTGGTGTTAGGCTGGCATCTTAAAGCATTGCAGGGTGGGGAAGAAGGTTGGATAAGGCTCCAAAGGAGTTTGGTGCAGACTTGAAAAAGGGGCCTCTCTGTGGTGAATCAAGTCCTGAAGTCTGCCTACCCTCCAGTCTCTGGAAGGGTGTGAAATTTTGGTTACTCATTTTCTCAGGCAAAGCATGTTAATAAGTCACTGTTGCTTGGGGAGAATGTCAGCATAGACATTCTAATAAGGGATGGTCATCAAAGACACAGTTGCCTGTCATCACCTTCCTGCTCAAGGCTCATCCACCTAATTCACCTAATTCATTTCTAATATCAGCCGTGGCATCCCTCCTGCCTTACCCCAGCACATGAGTCAGTTTCCCTAGCTATTTAGAATATTCATCCACTTTTACTTTACTTTTAGAGTCTTCTCCCTTAAAATTAGGGAGTGCTTTGACTTGAAACTCACAGGGAAATGAAGTTTTGAATGACAAAATATACTTAGTCAAAGTTTTGGTTCCTTCAAATTCAACTAAATGGGCATTTCTGGATAATAATTGGTCTTTGGCAGTACCAGTTCAAGAGAAATGAAAGCAAGGGAGCCTTTGGGCATTGTTGGTGGGAATGTAAATTTATGCAGCTGCTATGGAAAGCAGATGATGGAGTTTCCTCAAAAATTTAAAAGTAGAACTACGATATGATTTAGCAATTGTATTTCTGAATATTTACTCAAAGAAAACAAAAACACTAACTCAAAAACTTATATGCACTGCATGTTCACTGCAGCATTATTTACAATAGTCAAGATATGTTAACAACCTAAGTATCCACTGATGAATGAATGCATAAAGAATATATTCCATACACAATGGAATATTATTTAGCCATAAAAGAAGAAAATTTTGCCATTTGCGACAACATGGATGGATGGACCTTAAAGGCATTGGGCTAAGTCACACAGAGAAAGAAAATACCATATAATTTTATTTATATGTGGAATATTAGAAAGAAAGAAAGAAAGAAAGAAAGAAAGAAAGAAAGAAAGAAAGAAAAGAGAAGAGAAGAGAAGAGAAGAGAAGAGAAGAGAAGAGAGAAAGAAAGGAAGAAAGAGCTCATTGATAGAGAGAACAGACTGGTGATTGCCAGAAGTAGGGGGTGAACAGATGAAGAAGATCAAAAGGAAACAGTTTTCTCTTCTGTCTCGAACTTCTAAAATTCTATCTGTTCATTCAAAGCCTAGCCCTGTTTATACCCCCCAAGTCACCTTACAACAATTTCATATGGGAAAAGAAATGTGGAAAATGTCCAAAAAAAGTGGAGAGGGAGAGGATGTGTTAAGTTCACTGGTAATGAAATGAAAAATACAGAGAAATATTATTCCTGAGACATCCTCCTGGAAAAGATGGCAAAAGATGAGTAACCAAACGACCTCAATATGAGTGGCTCAGAGGAGAAACTAAAGAAAGATATTAAAGTCATACCCAAACATTTGAAGTTCAGCTACAGATTGGGAATGTATATTTGATATATTTTGATGTATATTTGATATATTTTTTTAATCTAAAGGTCAGAAACAGGATCAATGGGTGGAAGTTAGAAAGTAGTAGATTTTTGTCTCAACCTAAAAAAAAAACAAGAAACAAAAAAACCTTTTGGATGACTTAAACTACAAAACTATTGCTTGCTCGGAAGCTGCTGTGCTCCCCATGACCATCTATGAAAGATGTTTTAGGAGAAGGCATTGCTGAAATGGATGAGAAATTACTTTTACATGATTTCTAAAACTCCTTCAAACTTTTCAGACTTTAAGAATTCTGTACCTCTATGACAAGTCGAAAGCTAGGAAAGTTTGCCAAGTAAGCAAACAAACAAGAAATTTAACAAGCATTTATTTACACTGCTAATGTCATCTTCAAGGCCAACTTAAGTTTTGTTTGACATTTTCAGTAAGGCATATGTCTCTCTTTTAACCAGGAAGATGCTGTAAACGTTAATTTCATAAACTTTCAGTAATTTTGTTTAAAGAAACTTGAAAAAAAATCAAGAAATGAGAGTGTACTACTCTGTAAATTGATTCCATTTATGCAAACTCCCTGCGGCGTGAAGCTGTCCATGGTTTAAGTTATGCGGTTTCTTGGCTGTTTGGAAAAGGGTGGTCATGTCAATTCAGTTTGGATAAGAAGCCCATTGTTCTCACTTTAAAGTTCAGGGATAAGATATTCAGAAATATTCTCCTCTTCCCTCCCACTCTTCCAAGGCCTGAGAAGCTTCTGTCCCAAACTATCTATTCAAACTGAAAGACTGACTGAGCTATTCAAAGCTCCCTCCCTGCACTTAGGGCTTTGTGCCGTTGTCCAGCTACATAATACTCTGGTGGATTCCGTGCTTCACTCTGCCCCAATACACCTCCCACCGGCTGGAGCGCACATTTTAGCATTAGAGCCTCTTTTCCAATACTTTTAATCCGGGCATCTCAGAGCTTATTCTGTTTTGTTTTAAACGCTGTCTTATGTTCTTGGTCTACAGTATTGGGATTTATTTCAGTGTACTTCTACTAGAATATAAATATAATCTATATTCTATAAATAATAATTCTATTCTAAAAATATAAGTCCTAATAGAATAAAATTTATTTTGTGGGGGATATTATTCATATACGGTGGGTTGGAACTGATCATGTTTTAGTCTGTATATTTTCTACAGCACTTGGCACAATGCCTTGTAGGTGATAGATGTTCAAATAAGGTATGTGAATTTAATTAGTCTCTTTTTTCTACCTAAGAAAGTATAAACAATGCTGAAATAATGATACTTATAAAATATCATGCACTAAAATGATCTTTTGATATTTTTCATTCATTTTAATAGTGATTGGAGAATTTACTATTGACATCTATTAAGAGATTTGAAGTACCTGATCATCTACCCTTTAAAATCAACAACCTCAGTTTTCTGAGATGAAAATGAAAAAAGAAAGATGAAAGCCTAACTAAAAAGGGTAAAATTGTTTTAGCAACTCCATGATTTCCCTATATGAACATTATTATTGCTGAGTCACTAAATATTTTCAGCAAAAAGAGTTCTTAGCAACTAACAAGCTCCAACTTCTTGAAGCAAAAGATAGATTATTGTATGCTAAGGAAATTATTTGGTTTTTTGCTTTGTTTCTAAACAAAGGGACCAAAATCTTGGCTAGATTTTTAAAAAGCAAAGTTGGCATAGGGACCCAAGAGTAGGGGAAGAGGGATTGAAGAGTAAGGCCTTTCTTCCCTTCCTTAAAATGTTAGTCATTTGAGAACTGCCAGTGGCACACCCTGAGTTTCTGTGGTAGAGCTTACTTAGTGGGTAAAAGATGTAATGAAGAACATCTTTGAAGTACATGTAATGGAGGACATCGGTCATGAAGTGTGGAGGATGTTACTCATCCTCCTCAGGTTTCCATCTAGAAGAGGACATTTCCACCCTGTTCCACAGGGAACAAAGCCAGGAAGAGCTACTCAGCCTCTTCCTCAACTCACTTCTCTCAGAAGAAGAGTAATTGATCCAAACAATGAATTCAGAAGAAGTAACTGAGTACATTTGGCTCCGTGTCCTAAGTCCCTCATTTTAAGAGCCAGCTTGCCTGAAGAAAGCAAGCTTTTAGGCCTATTCTCCCATGATCTGTTTAGCAGATCAAGACTTGCCTCTGCAAGGGGAAGCCTGTAGTTCTGATGAGACAATGGTTTAAATCAGGTAATATATTAGGAAGCCCTTTCTGGTCACAAATGTAAAGTGACAGTCACTCACTCAGATCTTTTTTTCCACATAAAATATATTTTATTAAAATATTGGGGGACAAAATAACTAATTTAAAATATACATATGTGTATTTAAATAGTGTTAAGAGAAATTTAAAGAATTACAAAGTATGATTATTATCACTTACCTTGTTTAATTTAAATTCAATTAGCAAACATATAGTACATCATTAGTTTCAGATGTAGAGCTCAGGGATTCATCAGTTGTGTATAACACCTAGTGCTCGTCCATCAATTCCCCTCCTTAATGCTCATCAGCCAACTACCCCACGCCCCCACCTCCCTTCCAGAAACCCTAGTTTGTTTCCTATAGTTAAGTGTCTCTCGTGGTTTTTCTCCCTCTCTGATGACTTCCCATTTAGTTTTCCCTCCCTTCCCCAATGATCCCCTGCACTGTTTCTTATATTCCACATATGAGTCACTAATTCAACTTTTATGAATAATAAAGATTTCTATTTGTCTGGTTCCTGTGTTGTATCTCACAGTTGTTTCAAAATTTGAAAAAAAAAAATAAAATAAAATAAAGGAGATGAACAGAATAGAAAGTCTCAATTTTTAAGCTCATGAATTAAATAACTCTACATTATAAGCTATCTTTTGAAATTACAATGATTTTAAAATAAATATAGAAAATTATTAGGTAACTCAGCTTCCAAATTTTCAACATTGAAATCATCTGTATTCATTTTTATACTATGTTTCTTTTAGTAAAACAGAAAAATTTAAATTGTTATTGCTAAACTTGGTATCCATTTTTATGAAGGAAATCTGTATTGGCCAGTGCATTAACTGTATATATAAATTTATAATTTGGGGCCTTGGAAAGCAGAAGAAGTTTACCAGCTTATTTAATCTAGCCTCAGAATGAACATTAATTCTCTTGCTAGGAGACATTATGTCCAGGCACACCACATCTTGATCATAACCATATACTTTCAACTATCATCTTCATTATCATGTCAAATAGTATTTTGGGATGCTCTTCAAAATATATTCACATACATTCTTTTATTCAACTCCTTCAATAGCACCATAAATTGGGTAGAGCACATAGTTTTATTTATATTTTAAGAATGAAACAGTTCAAAAAGAGAGATTATGTGACTACTTTAAGTTACTCAGCCAGTAGTAAATAAGCTGCTACTTATATATTTATTATATTCTTATTATTATAGTCTCATTATATTACACACTTACGAGGACAGTATTAATTACAGGTGATCTGTGTTTTGTTTGGCTTCTAAGAGCATATTAATTCAATATAATTAAATATATTTATTGAGTATCCAGCACATGGTTTAGCCAACACCAACAACAATAATATAGGGCTCTGTGTTAAGTAAATGGATAGATGGATGAATGGATGGCTGGATGGCTGGATAGATGGAAGGTTGGATGGATAGATATGTGATAGGCATGAAAATAGAAGAATAAGATGTACTCCCTAAGAAGGATAAATGTAATAACACACAAATAGCTAGAATACATGTTGATATGTGCAATAATAGAGACAGGTACATTGTACTAGGGGAACAGATGACAGAACAATTCATGGTGCTACATTCTTAGATTATGCTACAAATGTTGTACCACAGACCCATTGAAATGTTCTTTATGTTGTAAAGAAAAGAACTGGAAGTAATGAAGCATGAAGGGCCTATTGTCAGAATTTTTCAAAGAAAGATACCTTAGAATCCATGAAATCAACAAAGAATACAGGAATTTGAAACCCCAAAGAACTTAAATGAAAAACCCAGCCCGACACATTTTTATTAGATCAGTGACATCCAGATGGGGTGGAGGGCAGAGGGGAGACACATAATGTCATGTACATGTATATTTAGTGGTAAAAGAAAGCACTGAACCAAGGCATTAATCAGACACATTTCTAACCTTGACAAGAGGGTTGCTGATGAAATGGCCCTTAGGATAAACAACACAATTGGCCTTATTTTGACCGGAGTCAGCAGGAGCTTTTAGCAGGAGTTCTGTCATGTAAATGCCCTTCTGAACGTGAACAGAACACATTGTTCAAGTTGCTCAAACAAAACTGGTGATCAGTAACTGACACAAGAGAACTTGGGTAGAGGCAGAAAAGGGAGAGAGGATCTTTTTCAGGAGGAGTATAGTTGAGTGTTAAGGGGATTTAACAGACTGAAAGGAAACTATTCTGGAAAAGATAATATATGAATCCAAAATACTTTGGCACTTTAATCGAATATGCTGCTTAGGGAAAAAGCAGTCTGCACCCCAACACCTGCTGGACCTAATGGACTCTGAAATGTTGTTTCAGAATTAATCAAGTCATTTAAAATCATAGCTGCAGTCTCCATTCACTACTCCTGTGCATAAATGTGCTGATCCCGATACTAACCCATGTCGGGTGACTTGAGCAATATATCACCATAATTGCCATTTTAGGGCTGCAAATTGGAGCTAAAATAACCAGATGCAAAAGAGATGGCCATATCATACTCTCAAGATGGATCTTCAAAGTTCAAGGAGAGTTCAAGCATGGAAGAGGCAATAGAAAGGGGTCAAGTGTAAGGGGATTGTTCATGTTCAAGAGGAATTAACTTTACAAATATATTGTTTCTGAGGTGGTAATTGTCCCATCTTACAGTTATTCATACCTCATTTACTCTTTGCATTCTCCTCAAGCATTTAATGAAATGAATTTGATTTTGACAAAATATTCTATTTCAAAATTGCCATTAATTTTCAAGATTTTTTATTCTCCTCTAAATTATCTGCTTTAAAGGGATAGAGCCTAGATTTGGGAAATCTTATACTTCCCTCAATAATCTTCTGGCAAGAGTCCATGTTAGTTTCAAATATTTCCTTTCTAGCTTAATCAATTAAATCATTTAACAAAGAAAAAAAGTCCCAAATTCAAAAGGCTGGGAAAGAGTTCTGTCCCATGATAGTAAAACTAAGTTTTCTAAGTTATCTGTCCAGTTTCTCATTTAGGGGACTGTTGAAGTATGTAAATGAAAGCCTACTGCATTATTTGTTTGTATAAAATTGAGACAGATTTGGGAGCAAGAGAGAATCCCTATGACTACATCAGTATCAAAGTTGCTAAAAATGCCACTATTACTTGCTGTTTTGATCAAATCACCATTTCCATGATATCTGTATAAAGCAAATCACCATAAAAAGGAAGCACGATATACTTGCTACCTCTCGTTCAAAATCCAAATTTGTTAAGGTCCTCAAGGACCTTCATAATCTGGAGCCAACTACTTAACATGCCTTTGTTCATAAGCCCTTGAACCCTAGTTTTTGCAACAACAAATGCTTCATCATTCCCCAAAGAACAAGCTTGTTGAAACCTCCAAGACTTTTCAAATGTTCTTCTCTCAGGATGACATACTTTTCCTCCCTTCTTTCCAGCTATATATTTAAATTCATTCTTTAATACCCAGCTGAAGTGTCACCAGCATTGTCTGTCCAGCCACTCCAGTACAAGGCAGTTAGTGCTTTAGTATCATTTATTGTTGTTGTTGTTGCTCCTTTCCTGTTGTTCACAATGTAAACCTCTACTGCAATCAATTATCACAACACATTACATATGTTTTTTGTGTGTGTGTCTATCATCTTCAATTATATTATGAAGTAACAGAGTAATTTTCATAATTGAATTAATATATTAAGTATAGGTCAAAACAATTAGCTAAATTATAAAGCAATATTAAAATTGGAGTTGTTTTGCTGTTAGTATTTCCTAGAACAAACAATACATTATAACATATCATAGATATTTCTTTGTGTCTAATCTAGAAACTAGAGGGAATATGGGATAAAATATTTTAAGAATAATGATCAAAACTTTTCAAAATTTTATAAAAATTATACACTTTCCATTCTCAGAGACTCAAAAACAAACAAAATAAACACAAATAAAACCCCATTAAGGCACATCATTATTAAATTGTTAAAAACTAATAATAAAAAGAAAATTGTAAATGTAACCAGTGAAAAAGGACACATTACATAAAACAGGAAAACAAAGATAAGAATAACTTCAAGTATCAAAAAACAACACAATGACATTTTTAAAATGTTAAAAGAAAAAATGTAAAAGTGGAATTCTGGTACCTGGAAAAAAGTGTCTTAAAAAATGAAAGCAAAGAAGTATATTTTAGAAAAAAACTAACCTCAGAGAATTTTTTTACATCAAATGTTCATTAAAGGAATGTTAAAAGTAATTCCTCAAGCTAAAGAAAAATAAAACCATATAGAAAATTCAATACACACAGAGAAATTTATATATACCAATATGGTAAAAATGTGGTAAACATAAATATTTTAGTCATTTATAAAGTTTCTTTAAAAAATAAGCAAATATTTAAAAGTAATAGCAGTATTTGAGGTTTAAACAAAGGATTAGAGGAGGGAAATGGAAGTATACAACTCTGAGATTATTATGATATGCATAAAAAGGCATAATATTATTTGAAAGTAGATTATAAGGTAAATAATGCACAAACTAAGTAAAACAAAACAGAAAAAATTCTAATAATACAAAAATATAGCTAAAAATAAACACTACAAAATACTCAAACTAATTCAGATGGAAACAGAAACAGAGGAGAGGAAAAGAAAATATATAAGACAAAAAGAAAACAAATACGATAACAGTAAAAATAACTTCAACCATATTATTAATTATATTACAAGGGTTCCTGGGTAGGTCAGTCAGTTAAGTGGCCGACTCTTGATTTTGGCTGAGATTATGATTCCAGGGTCCTGGAATATCTCTCTCTCTCTAAAATAAATAAGTAAATCTTCTGAAAAATAATTATTATATTACATATAAATTGTCTAAATTTTCCAGTAAAATAAAAAGATTTTTAAAGTAAAACAAAAGAGCATGACCAAACTACTAAAAAAAAAAAATTAAAATGTAAAAATATAGATTAAAAGTAAAAGAGCAGGAAAACAATAAAAAACTATACATGCTAATTAAAAGAAAACTGAAGCTATATTAGTATCAGGAAAATTACACTTCAGGAAAAGAAATATGACAGAATATAAAATAGACACTTCAATATGACAAAAGTCTCAATTAGTTGAGAAGAAAGACTGGTATTAAATGTGTATATGCTAAATAGCAGGGCTTCAAAATACTTAAAAGCTAAAAGAACTGAAAGGAAAATGAGATAAATCCACAATTATAGCTGAAATTTTAACACTTTGCTTTAATAAATTGATACAATACATAAACACACACAAAATAAAATTATATAAGAATTGACCATCATAATCAACCAATTTGATATAACAGATGTTATAATAAGTCATTCCAACAAAGCAAGCCTGAATTAACTGAACTCTTACAGAATATGTATTGTGATCATAATGGCATTAAATTAGAAATCAATAAAAAAAAACCTGGAAAGGCCTAAATATTTGGAAATTGAACAACATTCTTCTGAATAACCCACGGAACAAATAAGAAGACAAAAAGGAAAATTAAAAACTATTTGACCTGATGAAAAAAATATACAGCCCATCAAAATTTGTGGGATATAACTAAAGCAGTGCTTAAAGGAAATTTGTTTGTTTAAATGATTATGTTGGGAAAAAAGAATCTAAAATAAATGATCGGAAGTTCTACTTTAAGAAGTTAAAATCAATAGCATATTAACTAGAAAAAATAATGGAAATAATATTGATATGTTAAATTAACACATAACTGAAAAACAACAGACAAATAATAGAAAACAAAAACTGTTCTCTGAAAAAAAAAAAAAACTTTGAAAAACCTGTAACTAGACAATCAAGGAAAAAAGGAAAGAACACACAAATAAATTCAACAATTTATGTGA
This sequence comes from Enhydra lutris kenyoni, assembly GCF_002288905.1. Classification (NCBI taxonomy): domain Eukaryota; kingdom Metazoa; phylum Chordata; class Mammalia; order Carnivora; family Mustelidae; genus Enhydra; species Enhydra lutris. The sequence goes on from NW_019154105.1 coordinate 4,020,082, forward strand.
AATGAAGAAATTACTTGAAAGACAGAAATTACCAACACTGACATAAAACAACCCTATATCTAGTACAGAAATTAAATTTGTAAATAAAAACATTCTCACAAAGGAAACTACAAGCCCAAATAGCTTTACTAGTTGATATCTACAGTTAAACAGTTAAGTTTGTTTAAGTTAAGGAAGAACTAGTCTTAGTTAAGGAAGAAATAGTCTTAATGCTATAGGAAACATCTTAGAAACTAAAGGAGGGAAAGAACACTTCCAGACCCATTTTAAAAGGCCAGCATTAAGATCTCCTACTATTAATGTATTCATATCAATATGACTCTTTATCTTGATTAACAATTTTCTTATGTAAGTCCTAGCAACAGCAATCAGACAACAAAGAGAAATAAAAGGTATCCAAATTGGCAATGAAGAAGTCAAACTCTCTCTCTTCGCAGATGACATGATTCTTTATATGGAAAACCCAAAAGACTCCACCCCCAAACTACTAGAACTCATACAGCAATTCAGTAACGTGGCAGGATACAAAGTCAATGTACAGAAATCAGTGGCTTTCTTATACACTAACAATGAAAATACAGAAAGGGAAATTAGAGGATCGATTCCATTTACTATAGCACCAAGAACCATAAGATACCTGGGAATAAACCTAACCAAAGAGGTAAAGGATCTGTACTCGAGGAACTACAGAACACTCATGAAAGAAATTGAAGAAGATACAAAAAGATGGAAGACCATTCCATGCTCTTGGATCGGAAGAATAAACATTGTTAAAATGTCTATACTGCCTAGAGCAATCTATACTTTTAATGCCATTCCAATCAAAATTCCACCGGTATTCTTCAAAGAGCTGGAGCAAGTAATCCAAAAATTTGTATGGAACCAGAAGAGACCCCGAATCGCTAAGGAAATGTTGAAAAACAAAAATAAAACTGGGGGCATCACGTTACCTGATTTCAAGCTTTACTACAAAGCTGTGATCACCAAGACAGCATGGTACTGGCATAAAAACAGACACATAGACCAATGGAACAGAGTAGAGAGCCCAGATATGGACCCTCAACACTATGGTCAGTTAATCTTCGACAAAACAGGAAAAAAAATATACAGTGGAAAAAAGACAGTATCTTCAATAAATGGTGCTGGGAAAACTGGTTAGCTATATGTAGAAGAATGAAACTCGACCATTCTCTTACACCATACACAAAGATAAACTCAGAATGGATAAAAGACCTCAACATGAGACAGGAATACATCAGAATCCTGGAGGAGAACATAGGCAGTAACCCCTTCGATATCAGCCACAGCAACTTCTTTCAAGATATGTCTCCAAAGGCAAAGGAAACAAAAGCAAAAATAAACTTTTGAGACTTCATCAAAATCAAAAGCTTCTGCACAGCAAAGGAAACAGTCAAGAAAACAAAGAGGCAACCCACGGAATGGGAGAAGATATTTGCAAATGACAGTACTGACAAAGGTTGATATCCAGGATCTATAAAGAACTCCTCAAACTCAACACACACAAAACAGGTAATCATATCAAAAAATGGGCAGAAGATATGAACAGACACTTCTCCAATGAAGACATACAAATGGCTATCAGACGCATGAAAAAATGTTCATCATCACTAGCCATCAGGGAGATTCAAATTAAAACCACATTGAGATACCACCTTACACCACTTAGAATGTCCAAAATTAGCAAGACAGGAAACAACATGTGTTGGAGGGGATGTGGAGAAAGGGGAACCCTCTTCCACGGTTGGTGGGAATGCAAGTTGGTGCAGCCTCTTTGGAGAACAGTGTGGAGATTCCTCAAGAAATTAAAAATAGAACTTCCCTATGACCCTGCAATTGCACTATTGGGTATTTACCCCAAAGATACAGATGGAGTGAAAAGAAGGGCCATCTGTACCCCAATGTTTATAGCAGCAATGGCCGCGGTTGCCAAACTGTGGAAAGAACCAAGATGCCCTTCAACGGACGAATGGATAAGGAAGATATAATCCATATACACTATGGAGTATTACGCTTCCATCAGAAAGGATGAATACCCAACTTTTGTAGCAACATGGACAGGACTGGAAGAGATTATGCTGAGTGAAATAAGTCAAGCAGAGAGAGTCAATTATCATATGGTTTCACTTATTTGTGGAGCATAACAAATAGCATGGAGGACATGGGGAGTTAGGAGAAGGGAGTTGAGGGAAATTGGAAGGGGAGGTGAACAATGAGAGACTATGGACTCTGAAAAACAATCTGAAGGGTTTGAAGAGGTGGGGGGGCGGGAGGTTGGGGGAACCAGGTGGTGGGTATTAGAGAGGGCATGGACTGCATGGAGCACTGGGTGTGGTACAAAAAAAATGAATACTGTTATAATGAAAATAAATTAAAAAAAATGATTTAAAAAAAATAAAAAAATAAAAGGCCAGCATTAATTACTTTGATACCAAACCATACAAAAATGTAACAAAAATAGGACACACCTCAGACCAATAACTCTGATGAATATAAATGTAAAAAATCTTAATGTACGATTAACAAATGAAATTCAGCAACATTGAAAAGATTAATACATAATGATGAAGTAGAGTTTACTCAAAGAATGTACAGTTGGTTTAACATTTGAAAATTAATCAACTAACTTAACCAAACTAGGACATTAAGGAAAAAAATTATACAGTCATCTCAATAGATACAGAAAATCCATTTGAAAAAATTCTACCACAATCACATTAAAAACTATCAGCAAACTAGGAATAGAAAAGACTTCATCAATCTAATAAAGGATACCTATAAAAAACCTACAAGTAACATCATGCTTAGTGGAGACAGATTGAACAATTTCTCCCTAAAATAGAAAACAAAGCAAGGATATCCTCTTTCACTACTTCTATTACATATTGAGTTTGGAGACTCCACTCAGTACAATGAGGCAAGACATACAAAAAGCACGCAGCATGGTAAGGAAAAGGCGAAACTGTCTCTGCACACATGTGATTTTATACATAGACAATCCTATAGAATCTGAAAAAAAAAAAAGCTAACAAAACTAATAAGAAATGTTAACAGTCACAATATACAAGGTCTATATAAAAAATTGTATATCTAAATACTTGGAGCAAACAACTGGAAAACAATTTTAAAAATTCATTTTACAATAGCATTAAATATGAAGTATTTAATGATAAATTAAACAAAATATATGAACTATCTATACAGTGACAACAACAAAAACATTGCTGATAGAAATCGAAGAAAATTTTGGGGTGCCTGGGTGGCTCAGTGGGTTAAAGCCTCTGCCTTCGGCTCAGGTCATGATCTCAGGGTCCTGGGATCGAGCCCTGCATCAGGCTCTTTGCTCAGTGGGGAGCCTGCATCCCTCTCTCTCTGCCTGCCTCTCTACCTACCTGTGATCTCTCTCTCTCCCTGTTAAATAAATAAATAAAATCTTTTAAAAAATTAAAAAAAAAAGAAATCAAAGAAAATTTAAAGGAAAGCTTGAAAAGAGGAAAATGCACCATGATTATGGGTTGGAAGATTCAATATTTTAAGATGTAAATCTTTCCCACATTGATCTATACATTTGACAGAATCCCTTACAAAATCCCATCAGGACTACTTTGTGGAAATTTACAAACTTATTCTAAAAACTTAAATACAAAGAACCCCAAACAATGCAATTTTGAAAAAACAAAAGTGAAAGACATACACTACTTCATTTAAAGATATACTGTAAAGCTATCAAGAATCAATACAGCTATCCAAATCAATCAATACTGATCATAGGGTACAATGGAATAGAATAGTCAGTCTAGAAAAATAGCTACACATGAACTGATTTTCAACCACAGTGTCTATGAAATTTGATGGAAAGGAACAGCCCATTCAACAAATAATGCTAAAACAGCTTAACAAAAGTTGGAAAAGTGGGAATCTCGCCCATTAAGCACAAAATTTTTACCTAAAATATATCTTAAATGTAAATGTAAAAGTTCAATTAAACCTATAAAATTTCTAAAAACAATAGGAGAAAACTGTCATGAACTTTATAGCAAAGTTTTCTTAGATAAGACCTAATGTGTTACTAAAGAAAAACCTGATAAATTGGACTTCATTAATACTAAAACTATGAGCATTAAGAGTTTCCCAAAATATAAATAAAATTCTTATAACACAATACTAAGAAAATGAGTTACCCAATTCTTTAAATGGGCAGAAAATTGACATTTCACAAAGTAGATATATGAATGGTCAATAAGGGCATGAAAATATTCTCAACACAACTTATGCTCCTGGCCAAGATGGAATTATAGAGAAAAGATTTTTTTCTCACCCCTGAACAACTAAAAAACTGGATAAATATGTAAAACAATGGTGCTCAATATACTGGAAATCAAGCAATGAGAGATCAGCTAATCTAATAAGATTAGCCCTATCATTTGTCCAGGATACCACCTAGAGAAAATTTCCAGGTCATGGCACATAGTAAGGGAAATCAGATGAGACACAAAAGTCTTCTTGAGTTGGGAAAAAAAAAAAAATGTTGAATGCCTTTGGAGGCTAAGACAGCCAATCTTTATAGGCAGAGTAACAAAGAGAAGAAAACTACAAAGACAGAGAATTCTAAGGCTCTGAGGAAGGTCTCCCCCAACTATTCAGGATTTATGAGAAGAAACTACCAAAAAACTGGAGAAAAAAGATCTTAAAGCATTAGAAAGAACAATCCCTGGAGTATACACAGAGCCAGAGTAAATGTCTGTTCTCCCCAGATAGAGTGTTTTCACCAAACCATCATGTTCTTATACTTCATGGGGCATTTGATAGGTTATTGACAAGTGTTTTCCCTCCGTAGTGGGGTAAATTAGCCATAGACTAAGTTGTGTTAGGGGCATTCTCAACAAAACTTAAGAGCAAGAAATGAAAGTTACGGTTTCCAAGTAACTTCACAACATAAATGCATAAATTATTAAGAATATTTATAGGAATGCAAGATATCCAGGATCCAACAAATTAAAATTCACAATGTTTGGCATCAAATTAAAAATTAAAAGGTATGCAAAGAATTATCATAATGAGAAAAATCAACAAATTCAATCCAAAACAAAAATGACAGAGATGACAAAATGTACACATATATTAAAAGTTATTATAACTGTATTCAATGTGTTTTTTAAAAGTAGAGAAAACAATGACATGCTAAATAGAGTCATGGAAGACATATTCCTTAAAAGGACCTAAATTGAATTTCTAGAGTTGAAAACAATGTCTGATATAGGAAACATACAACTGATAGGATTAACAGAGTAACTACTGTGAAGAAAAGATTAATGAGATTGAAAATGTAGTCAAAAAAAGCTATCCAAGAGTACTAATACTAAACATTACTTATACTAAACATGAAGTAAATAACATCAATGCAACTACTAAAGTAAGAGTGAAGTATAAGTAACAATATAAGTAACAATCTAAAAAAGGAGATAAAATTGAATCATTTTTTTAAAATGTCTATTGGGACACCTGGGTGGCTCAGTTGGTTAAGTGTCAGACTCTTGATTTCCACTCAGGTCTTGGTCTTAGGGTAGAAGGATTAAGCCCCACATCTGGTTCTACACTTGGAGAGGAGTCTGCTGGATATTCTCTCTCTCCATTTTCCTCTGATCCCCCACCTGTACTCTCTCTTGCTTGCTCTCTCTCTCAAATAAATAAACCTTAAAGAAGAAGAAGAAGGAGGAGGAGGAGGAGGAGGAGGAGAAGGAGGATATAAAAAAACTTGGGGGCACCTGGGTGGCTCACTTGGTTGGGCAGCAGACTCTTGATTTTGGGTCAAGCCATGATCTCAGGGTCCTGGGATGAGTCCTGTGTGGGGCTCCAAGCTCCTGTTCAGTGCCCAGCAGGGAATTTGCTTAAGGATTCACTCTCCCTCTTCCCACCCTCCGCACCCCTGGCTCACACTCAATCTCATTCTCTCTTTCAATCAAATAAAATCTTTTGAAAAAGAATATAGTAGACTAGAACTCTATCAACAAAATTGACACAATTGGCATTTGTAGAACACTCAACCCAACAATAGCAGAATATGCATTCTTTTCAAGTGCACATGGAACATTTACCTAGATAGAAATATATTTTGGGTCATAAAACAAGTATAGTAAACATAAAAGATTTCAAGTCATATAAGGTATATTAGGTATATTGTCTAACCACAAACTAAATTAGAAATCTATAAAAGAAAAGCGTCTAAAAAATTCCCGAATAACAGGGGCACCTGGGTGGCTCAGTTGTTAAGCATCTGCCTTCAGCTCAGGGCATGATCCCAGGGTTCTGGGATCGAGCCCCACATCAGGCTCCCTGCTGTGCAGGAAGCCTGTTTCTCCCTCTCTCACTCCCCTGCTTGTGTTCCCTCTCTCGCAGTGTCTCTCTTTGTCAAATAAATAAATAAATAAATAAATAAATAAATAAATAAATAAATTCCTGAATAACAAACTTCTAAAGAACTCATGGATCAAAGAAGAAACCAAGAGAAATTAGGACGCATTTTGAATCGCATGTAAATGAAAACTACAACATATCAGAATCCATGAAATGTTTCTAAGGCGATTCTTAGAGGGAAATATATAGCACTAAATGTCTCTATTAAAATCGAAGGTCTCAAATTAATTACCTCAAGTCCTCAGAAAAGGAAGAACAATTAAACCACAAGTATTCAAAGGAAAATAGTAAAAATCAGATCAGACAACAACTTAAATAGAAAACAAAAAAATCAGTGCTTCTCAAAGTGCTTCTTTAATAAGATCAATAAAATCAACAAACCTCTAACAAGCCTAATGAGGAACAAAAAAGAGAGAACACAAATTACCCATACAGAGGAGGGACAGAGGCCGCTGAGCTACAGACTCCGCACATACTGACGGAGTACTGGAAGAGTAGCACAACAACTGTGCTCCAGTCACCTGACATCATGTACCAAATGGACAAATTCCTTAACAGGCACAACTGCTAAAGCTCCCTCAAGGGGAAATACAGAATCCAAATAGTACTATATCAATTACAAGATAGAGTCTTTGGTAAAGAATAACTCTCCTGGTAAGACTGTGCTAATATTTATACTATACTGATGGGAATATAAATTGGTATATTCTTTCAAGATGGCAACTGCGATATGAACTAAAACAATATAAATAATCTCATATTCTAGCCCAATCAGATTTGCCCAGCATTTCTGTTTAAGGATGTTAATTATCCCTGTATTTGTAGTAGTGAATAAATGGAAACAACCTTGATAGCCAACAAGAATGTAAGTATAATACACTAATATGGTAAGTACTTGCAGACCCAAAGAAGTCATGTTCTAGAAAGCATATGTTCATGAAAATATCCAAATATTACAGTAACTATTATATTTGGTATGACTCCAAGTTTATAAAAATATATGCTTAGGGCATAAAAAAAAGCCTTGACATATACTAAGATTTTATATATTTCTTTCTGCATGCTAATCTTCAAGGGGACTGCTCTTTTCTTAATACTTCTTAAATTTTCTATACTAAGAACTACTTCTATAATCAGAAATTACTTTTTATGAATATAAAAGTAATTTTTCCTCTTCCTTTTAGTCAAAAGATTTCACTAAGCGTTCTTCCTGGCCTCAGCCAGCACATTATACCTGCTCCATCTGCTTCCCCAGTAACCCGGGCAGGATACTAATATGTCTCCTCACCTGGGCTTTGATGGAAAAAACTAGGTCCTGCCCACTGAGGTACACTAGGAATGCTCAGAGGCGGAAAAAGACTGGCTGAAAAGACAAAAGTCAATCCAGGAAACATGAAGAGGTCCTAGACGAGAAGTGGGGTAAGAGAAATGCCTTTTTTCCCCATATTAACCCCACAAACACCGGTGCATATAAACATATTTATGTTGGGTTGTTTTTTCTCTCTCCAACTTTATGAGAATAAGAGCCAATTGATGCTTTCAATCACCTAGTACTGTTTACAAGACTGGTACTCAGACCACACTACTGAAAGTCGCACAGACTCTGCTTTCTGTCTCAATTCCAGTCCCTTGGTATTTAAGAGCCAGTGAAGCATGATGAGAGAGAAGTTGTCTGGGGTTAGACTCCCTGAGGTAAACGCTAGCTAAAACACTAGCTCCAGAACCTAGAACAAATAACCTAAGCTCTCTGTGCCTCAGTTTCCCTATGTATAAAATAAGGATGTCATTAGCATTAAATGAGCTAATATATGCACATGCGCTTAAAACAGTCTATAATAAAGTCTACATATGATCCTGGTAAAGTAAAAACATAAAGATTATATATTACCCAGGACATGTGGCAGATACACTTCTTGAATAGTATTTATTGCAAACATGGAAGACTCAGTGAGTCACCTCATCTTTTGTCAAAGTATTCATATTCACTGGAAAAAAATCTTTAAGAAATTAAGTAATCCAAATAGGTTTCTTAGGCTTTCAGTTTTCACATAACCACTAAAAATAGTCAACCTCATTCCTGTTTTAACTTGCTTTAGACACCAAATCTGAACAATGCAGAAGACTATAAATCTAAAAACCATGTTATGCTAATGAGAAACCTTTTACAGTAAATATCTAATTATTCTTTATCAAAGTACAATTTCATCAAATTACAACTTTACAGTTGCAACATGGTAGTTTAAGACTGTAGATAGAAATAATTAAAAGACTTCTAGTTCCTTTCTGCTATCAGGTATTTGCAAACTTATGGTGTCTAAATTAATTCAGCTATTGAGATCAAAGAGAAGTGACAGATTTCCATGTCTGATGCGTGCACTTGGTCTCCTTCTTTCTCTCTCTTTGTGAGTGTGTGTGTGTGTGTGTGTGTGTGTGTGTGTGTGTGTGTCTCACCAACAGTCCCTGTATGTCAACAGAGAAATAGTGCTTAGAGGAAAACTTGGTGTGGAGATTGGGTCAGAGGCGCAAAATGACATGTTTGTGACAAGGCACAAACTGTTGTTTTACCTCATCTGCAAGATTTTGTTTTTGTTGTCTTTTTCAGCCTCAGTAGAGTCTTATATTCAATATTAAATGCCAAACAAGCCCCCTATGACATTCTGGAAAACTCGTCCTATCTTAACAGTGGCAGAGTCAGTGGCTCAGAGCAGCCCAAATGGGCCAAGGGAACACATGGCGGCTGCAGCTGCAAAACAGAGAGAGAAAGAGAGAGAGAGGAGTCACTTCCTTTGTCTAAGCACCAAGTGCCAACTATGGCTCCTACATACAACCAACACTTTTGGCAGAGCTTCTGCATATTAGGTGTGCAAAAGAGTTGCCTGTAGGCTTGTTTAAAAAAATAAGTAAGCCTCTAAAGGGAAGGAAGAAAACGACAATTAATTAAGCCATAGACCTAAGGGGATAAGAGGTTTCCATTTCCACCTCTATTACTAAATCAGATTTAATTTAAAAATGAGAATTGTCAATTTCAATGTCAAATGAGTTCCATTCACTGCATGTCTGTTCTTCTCAGCTGTAATTTACTATGCATGTTGGGTTTTATGCCTTCTGAAGAAAACTTTAAGTTCAGAGTAAAACTCGTCCTGTATATAAACATATCTCAAAAGAAGAATATGTAGGAAAATCCCCAAATGTCTAAGATTTCCTTTCTGTCATAAATACTGTCATTAATTAAAATGTCCTGGGCAGCCACCAGATGCATGGAACTATTCCAGGAACAATGTAACAAGATTTGACATGTGTCTCCAAACAAAAAACAAGCTTAGGGTTTAAATATTTCAGGTAAATCTACTTTTTCTTACCTAAATTACCCAAATTGTCATATCAAACGTTCACTTATATTTTTGATGACAGCTCAACTTAAATTATAAGTGGTTTCAACTGAAGTACCAAGAAATCTCCTTTTGGAATGAAAAATAATAAATAAAAAATAAATGAATAAATGCCTCCACCATTGTCTACATCATCATCACCTCTAGTAGTTTCAGAGCAAGAATAAAAACACTAATGGGGCGCCTGGGTGGCTCAGTGGGTTACGCCTCTGCCTTCGACTCAGGTCATGATCTCAGAGTCCTGGGATCGAGCCCTGCATCAGGCTCTCTGCTCAGCAGGGAGCCTGCTTCCCCCTCTCTCTCTGCCTCTCTGCCTACTTGTGGTCTCTGTCTGTCAAATAAATAAATAAAATCTTAAAGGAAAAAAGGAATAAAAACACTAATATCATTAAGTAATGGTACTTAAATTGCATTGTCTTTCAAAAATTCTAAACATTGTTATGGGTAGCAGCAAAGTAATTCATGGCAGAATGGACATGGATTGGTTATTACTAATTTCTTTTAAATTCCTAGTTACAATTGAGACAATTTTATTAGAAGGGTGTCATATAATTGCAATGTCTTTGTCATGTCTTAGAAAAAATTAAAAGTAGATGTTATTGATATAACTATTCATGTGCTCCTATTCTTTGCTGTTTAAAATTTTTACAAATTTCCATGAATTTGCCAATGCTACTTGGAGGCACATTTGGTCTCCTAGGGAAGAATGTACGTTACACCTCTATGAGGTGTGTCTGTTGGGGTGGAAGTGAGGGCAAGAGGGTGACTTGAGATAATCATTGCTAAAATGTTTTATTTGCACATGATAATTTCTCCTTTCATAAATATCAGCAAATATGCTTCTTTCCCCTCTGTCTCTCCCTCTCGCTCTGGATATCAGGCAGATAAGAATTATCAGTAAAGGTCATCCTCAATTTCTGTACAGAAATGATCTGTCTCCGGTATGTAATAAACATTTATCCATGGCTTTATTAGCTATATTGAAGCTGACAGTTCTGTTAAACCATTTTCTTTCATTTTGCTAGGTCATGACGGTTAATGCTGCTAAAAAATCTCATCACTGCTTTTGATCACTGTATTGTCTTCCCTGTATTATCAGGATTTTGTGAAGGTAAGCACTGGCTGGAATGACCTATTAAAGTTACAGCCCGTTGAGTCTCTGGGTTTTTTTTCTTCTCTCTTTTCATCACAATAAAAAGGCAAAGGAGTGCAAAGAATAAATTTTCCTCAGAAGGTTATATTTAGCTGGGTAGTTGACATGTTCAGTCAACTCTCAATTTTCCACAGCAAAAAGGACCCAAAGCATCAAATAAAAGTGAAAGCCATACGTAATCCAAAATCTTCATTTTGGCTGAATCTTTTACTAGTGTCTGTTCAGGATCTAAGACAACTTCACATTTTACTCAAACCCCTTTCTCATCTCCAGGGATCGGTTCTGTAGAAGTAGACAGGGAAAAAAAAAAAAAAAAAAAAAAAGGCAAAGCAAGAACCTACCCATTGAATACACATCCTCAGACAACTGAGATGTGCAAAAGAAAACAAGATGCATGATGCAAGGTACAATCTGAATCTATGCCTTTCCATTTTTCCCTTATCCAAGCTACTTTAACTTTCCCCCTTACTCAAAAGAATTTTTAAGAAATGCTTTTTTTTAAAGAAATGGGAAACAACAAAATAGCCATGAAAATACCTGCCTGTATTAATGGACGAAAGATCTTATAAACTTACCAGAGGTTAATTGTCAATTTCAAGAAATTACAATTCAGATAAATTAAAAATAAACAGTCTGAAATTTCAAACATGTTTCCTTTCAGTAAAAGTAACATTTATAGGGTTCCTAGTACATACCACACACTTTGGGAAATTCTAGGAATATAAAAATAGAAATGACTCATTTCTGCTCTCAAGTAGCTCATAAACAAGGAGTCACACAAATAGGTATTTAAAATACATAGAGTGATAGTCAAGCACAGAGAAGAAGCATCTTCCCCAGCCAGGGATATCATGGAGGGCTTCCAAGGAAAGAGGAGGTTCAAAACAAATCTTGAAGGCCCAGCACAGTTACTCAGCTGAAGAAGCAGAGTGGGGGGAAGGCATCCCAGGCCTAGGGAGTAGTAGTATGAGCAAAGGCAGGAATATTCACAGTCCTGTGAATTCACAGAACCACTGGGATCTCCAAGTTGTCAGAGCACAGTGATCATAAACTTGGGGAACAAGAAAGGGAAGGAAAAACAACTGATGAAACTGGAGAGCTGGGGAAAGTCCAAGTCTTTGTGGGCTGTGTAACAAATTTAAATCACTAATCTTTCCCACATCATTTATATGCAATAAAGTAAAAACCAGTATGACACTGAAATTTCTTTGTCTATTTGTTCTTCCAGTTATTCAGGAAGCTTTGGGGTTTTTGTTGTTGTTGTTGTTGTTGTTTTGGGGTTTTTTTAGCATTTACTATAAACCAGGCACTGTTCTAGGTGTCAGTGGTACAGCGATGAACAGAGCCAAGTCCTGAATTCATGGTGTGTTCATTTTGAGGGAGAGAGAAAGACAGTAAGAACACTGACAAATCACATCGGCAAAGATAAGTTAGAGGACATTGAAGCTCTAGTCTTTAGAAATAAAGCAAGGCTGAATGAAGAGGGTAAGGATGTGAAGTGAGAAAATGGAGAGCACGGTGAGTTATTTTAGACAGAGTGGTCAGGACAAGGAGTCTCTGAGAAGGTGATATTTGAGCAGAAACAAAGGAAATATATTTGAGAATTGTTTTCAAAGCAGAGCTGGTCACAATGCAAAGATTCTGAGAGGCGAGGGTGTTTGGCAAGTGGAAGCAAAGGCAAAGGGGCCAGCTGGGAGAAGAGCAAACAAGGGAGAAGACAGTGAGGGGAGGTGAAGTGCAGAGAGATGCAGATTCTTGCCGAGTGCCCAGTTTTTCAAACTTTTTGGATAATGATCAAAAATAACAGATTTCACATGACAAATACATGTGTCTTAGATACTGAAATAGAGGTATTAAAAAAATTTCAGAAAACAATATTATGTGCAGTGCATTCTATTTTCATTTCCACTTCATCTTTTAAGCAATTCTGATCACAATCCATTAAATTCATCTTAAAATCTACTAATGGGCCACAATATAGAGCATGGAAACAATGAGACGGGGTTACATAGACATTTAAAAAAAAACCACATTCTCAGGGCACCTGGGTGCTCAGTCATTAAGCATCTGCCTTCAGCTTGGGTCATTATCCTAGGGTCCTGGGATCAAGCCCCACACCAGGCTCTCTGCACAGTGGGAAGCCTGCTTCTTCCTCTACCACTCCCCTGCTTGTGTTCCCTCTCTGGCTCTCTCTCTCTCTGTCAAATAAACACATAAATAAAAATCTTTTTAAAAATAATTAAAAAATACATTCTCATTAGGGTACACAACACATGGCCCAGTCCAGGCACATAGGAATCCTAATATTGTTTGTTGAATGAATGAATGAGTGAATGATGAATGAACAAATGAATAAAAATAATTGAAAGTTATTTATAAGGCCCAAAGTGTGAGGACTTCAAATTGGACATTTCTATGCCAAAACAAAACTCTTTTAACAACTGCATTATGTTGAGATTATTACTTGTCACCAGGTACACCAGAATGTGCCCAGAATTTAACAGGGTATCAATGTCAATCACTTCTCAAAGTAGACAAAATTTTCTCAGGGAAGCCTTTCCTAGTGGCAAAGGAGAGTCCTTAAAATCTAGTTTTAAAAAAATAGGAACATTTTTCTGGAACCCCCTGGAACCACTATCTTTTTCTGAATAAAAATATAAATAAAATTTAGGAGTAAGCCCCTGAAGAGATTGTTGTTTTCATGGAAATTAATTTCTTCTGCCAGTATGTGATTTCCAACAAAAGCCTGCAAAATCTGTAGATACAAGTGTGAGCATGTGCCAGAACTTCTGACTAGCACTTTCGAATTTTTTTTTAAGAATTGTATGTGAAGGGAACAACACTCTTCATGAAGTTAGCATGTTTTCTGTAAGAACTAAATTGGAAATTCAGAAAATCTGATCGTTACTATGTAGAATATTAACAATCATTAAAATAAGTGCCAGACAGTGTTCTAAGCAATTTGTACTTATTATATGAATTTATTAAATCCTAACAATAACCCTGGGGAAGTGCAAGTACTATCCCTAAAATAGGAAACTGATGCACAGAGAGCTAAAATAATCCACTATGTGCCATGCACTGCAACACCCTATAGGTATTAGCTTATTTAATCTTCATATCAGCCTCATTTTGTACAGAAGGAAACTTGGGCACAAGAAGGTACAACTTGCTTTGGATCGTGCAACTACTAATTGGTGGATGGAGTCCAGGGCAGCGTGCTCCAGAGTCCACGCCTCTCACGACTGTGCCATTCTGCCTGCTTTAGCAGTAAGGTCTGTGCCAAGTGAGCACTATAAAATGTGATGCTTGCCAAGTGGGACTTAAAAGAAAACGTGAGCTTCTCAGGAGGAACCGGGGGCCCTGCTATACCTATTCGGCATCAATCATTAGATGACAATTTTAATACTCTTACCACCAAGGACTCAGCAAACGTAACTTATGGAAATTTTATCCTATACTTTCCCCAATAAAATTCTCTACTAGAACTTTTAAATTATCTTCAGACTAAATTAATTTAATTATTAATGTCTCTCTGCATCTGCTTTTTCTTCTTATCTCTTACTTTCTTTAGACCCAAGTTTAGAACACTGTGCCTTTTAAAATCGAAAACACACACATCACGTGGAACATTCTTTGTTTCTATTTCACATCTCCTTTTAAAAGCTGATCATTAGATATCTAACTTTCAGTGTCAGAGAGAGAAGCAGACATCTACACGTATGTCCACCACAGCATTTACAGCTCTTACTAAAAAGGAAGAATTTCCTTCACGTTCTCCTTCAGCTGCTGTTCTCTCATTCAGCACTTCATACATACACACACACACACACACCCAGGGCATTACTCTTGATGATCTACTCCTTAACCTAAACTACATTCTTTGCTATCATGATAATGGTCATATTACTGGTCAGAATCTATTTCCTAAAGAATCTTTGCTCTCCTTGGGGACTTTACCATAAATATACCAATAATAATAATTCATGTACAAATGCTCTATCAAGCCAACTACAAGATGAAGATTGGTAATGATAACTCTTTGCACCACCCTGAGTACAAATGCAAACAGAAAAGTGCACAGAATATGACAATGTCCTGTGACCTTCATGCATGAGGTCGCCAGACTCCAAAACAAGAAATAAGACCCCTGTGGTCATGAGAATCTCAAAGGAACATTTCAAACCACAACCGGACATTTCTTAATGAACTGACATTGCTTGAACTCTGCTCTGAGGTATGCCCCCCCCAAAAAAAATCCCTTTATCAACAGGTAAAGCTTTTAAATTCTTAAATTCAGCAGCTGAAAAAAAAAGTAACTGAAATATTCACTTTCCCATGGTGATATAGTATTTTAAACCAGGCCATTTTCCGTGAGAGCTTCCCACTGTTTGGAATGAAATGAATAAAAACAAAGGACCAAATATTTAGTATTTTTTGTTCTTCTTAAAACTATTTCTTGGAGACAATTCATGACATCAAAAACCACAGTGATCAGGTCATCTTAATTTAACACTATACTGTGCTACTTCCATAACCTTGGGTAAGCCACTATTTCCCAACTGATTTAGACAATCAGTTTTACATAGAAGAAAGTATACTAATCTCTTTTTCCCCTTTCCTCTCAGAAATACCCTGAAACTCCCTGTAACAACTTTCCTCCAAATGTTTGTTATAGCATGATGTTACGGGATAAAAATGTAATAAAATCTTTCATGTAATGCAGATGAAGACAAATCTTCTTTACAGATATTCTGTACCATACTATGTCAACATAGAGCAGAGATCACATAATCTATTTTCAAATGATAATGCCTTTAGGACTTCTGGAAGTTATCCTCTGCATTGATACCAGGAAAGATACAAGAGTAGGAATTCCATGAAAGAATAATTTTTCTCTTCTATTTAGCATCTTCAACATGATAGCTTTAAGTCCCACCTGATATTGAGCAGAAATTTAGATGAAAGAGTTAAATCCACTGCATATATATATACATATATGTATATCTCCAGTTAAAAGTTCAAAACAGGGGCGCCTGGGTGGCTCAGTGGGTTAGGCCGCTGCCTTCGGCTCAGGTCATGATCTCAGAGTCCTGGGATCGAGCCCCGCATCGGGCTCTCTGCTCTCTAGGGGAGCCTGCTTCCTCCTCTCTCTCTGCCTGCCTCTCTGCCTGCTTGTGATCTCTCTGTCAAATAAATAAATAAAATCTTAAAAAAAAAAAAAAAAAAAAAAAGTTCAAAACAAACCAAGAACGGGGTTGCACGTGGCAACTCCCATGTATCTGGTCTCTATCATTTAGTCAATGTGTCATTCCTACTTTTCGGGAAGAGACAAGTAGTCAATAAGAAGAAAAACTATTGATCTGCTAACAACTTTAATACAACCTTAATTCAACAGAAATAAATTCTGTTCAAAACCCAGAAGTCTCCCTCGGTGTAACAGTTACATTACTGACTCCCAGGCAAAACAAAATTCCTGCCCTTAAGCCATTACCAGCATGATCCTTATTTGGAATCTTACAGGCTGTTCAAGGGACTACCCTGATGGTTTGGCCAAAGGGAAACAACACATGGAGAAGCTTGATGCAGGCCAAGCAAAATGGAGCCTCCCAGTATGAGAATATTAAATTATTATGGCTGCGACAGGGGGTGCAATTGTTAGCGGCCCCCTCCCACGTATGGCCTTGCTCCTTTCTTCCCCGCAGTGAGTGTTCATTGTCGTAGATAATATTCAAATGCTTTGATAATAATAAGATTGTCAAGATATTAGCAGGAAACTTTCAGTAGAAACTCGGTTTTCAAAAGCCAGCTGTGTTCTCCCCCGACTGCACTTCCTAAGAAAATGCCTTCAAAAAGTAAAATTTTTCCTATTTAAAAATTAGGATAAAGTTCCTATTATATGTAAATACACATGCACAGGGTCTAAGATTAGAAGTACAAATGTACATCAACAATTCAGTACTACAAATAATCCAGAAAATGAATCCCCAAGGAAACCGGCCAGATAAGGGACGGGGCAGCAGACCTGGACAAATCTCTGCTGATCCAACATCCTGTTTGGGAGAAGGGGATGCATTTCCCCCCATCCAAAGAGATTTAAGTGGATGCATGAAGGAGACAAGGTCTTAAATCAAGGAGCGATCGCCCATGTGGGCATTATTGATGGCACCTTGTTAGAAGAAACAGTTTGGGTTTCTTTATTTCCTTTCACTTTGCATGACATTCCACTCAATAGACCCAGTGAGGTGGGGTAATGTGGTTTTTTGGAAGAACGCTAGTATTGTTAACATGTTCAATATCTGTACTTCTTAAGGTTGATTCAGAAAACCTTGCTCTTTTGTCCCAATAAAAGAATGGTTTTCGGGAAATGCTACCCTTTTGCTTTCTTTTCTTAGTCAATGCTATTTGGTCTACAGCCATTTTAAATAAAAAGTTCCAATGGATTGGGGGGAAAAAGCAGCAGCTGGGGACGAAAGCTCTGCAGGTGGCGGCTGATAAATACAGTATTGTAACTTGCTGGCATGAGCCCGTGCAGAGTGGTCTGGATATGGGTCAAAAGGCTCGTCAGATTCAGAAGTCAGTTTTAAATTATAATCTACCTGCAAGCAAATCCTTATCCAGGCCACCCAAAAGGACTTATTTTTTCTTTTCTAGTTACATAGAAATGAGCAGAATTTTATTCGCCTTTCACATGCAGTGTGAAATGAATGCACATAGTGTAATTGTCAGTGTGACCGAAATGCACAGTTATTCCAGGGATTTTACAGCTTAAAACAATGTGGTCATTTCTTCAAGGAAAATGGCCTTTTAAATTTTATATATATACATATATATATAGAGAGAGAGAGCAAGAGAGAGAGAGCACAGAAATTTAGATGAGTTAAGTCCACTGACAAAAAAATGTATCCAGTCTTGTAACTGGATGTGTGTGGAAACACACACACACACACACACACACACACACACACACACACACTTGTATGCGTATAATAAATGAGAAGAATATCGTTTAAGTATACTTTTTAATAACTTTTTGGGAGGAAAGCGCTATGGAAGAAATCATTGCTTATTTCCATTTGACACCCTGTGGGATCACAGGTACTCTTCTTCAATTCATCTCATTTGTGAGGACGCATCTGCACTATTTTTCTTTGTCCTCTAGCACTTGCTTCTCATTTTCATAGAATTAACTACTACTTACACGTATATTTCTTCAGAAGTATTCTTTTTCATATATTCACCCTATCTCCATATTTAAGTGTTAGATTTCCCAAAGTCAAGAGTTGCGTCTTTCACTGACTCTTTGCATTTCCACAAAGCAAGCCTCTTTCTGTAAAATGTGAATGTTTAGTAAAATAGCTGACAGTTTATAAAGAGGATGAGAAGAGATCTAAGAAGGTTATAGAACAACTTCCTAACAGTGGTGGTTTTTGCAGAAATGCAGTCAGAGGAAGGGAGCTATGTTTTATATGTCAAGAATGTTTGGGTTTTTTTTAATGATAATTATTTATTCTTTTATAATAAAAGCATAATAGAATAAATTTTAAAGAAGAAAGAAGGAAGATATCAAGAGGCACACTAAAGCTCACCTTGAATGATCCAATTCAAATACCCTATCACTCACCTTATTAATCAACAGCACAAATGGTGGGATGGGATATGGAGATGGAAATAAAAAAAGAGTTACAGATCTTTCTCCAATGTGAGAAATGAGGAGTATATGTATCTTTTAACCTGGACTTTGACTTAATCTATGCAAGTGGAGAAGAGAAATGACATTTCTTAAGAGGAAACAGAATGTCATCTCACCATATTATATCTACTAATAGTAGCATTCATTCATCCAACAAAAATTTTTGAATATCTATTACACCAGGCATTTTTCTAGGCACTGAGAATATAGTAATGAATAAAACAGGTAAACTATTACTATCATCAATGAATTATATTCCAGTTGGGGTAAGTAGACACATTAAACAAAATATTTAAAGGTCATATGGTAGTAAGTACCTTGGAAAAAAGTTAAGCGAGAAGGAAGATGGGGACTGCAGTAGGTAGTAAGAATGATTGCAATGAACAGCTTTTTGATTTCCTGATCTCATTTTCTTATCTCGAATGCTGCCTTGAAGCCCTACTTCAGTCCCAGTAGGGGTAGGAGGAGGTGAGATTAGAGACTAGAGTCGTACAGATGCCAAATACATATTCAAGATTTGATTCCTGTGGTGGAAACCCCTGTATCCTCTTGCTTTTGCCCTGAAGCTACACAGAGAGAACCTGCTCACCCAAACACTTATTTTCAATGAAAAAATAATAAAACTTTTAGAAAAATGAACCTCTTCTACCAAAAGCACAAAATACATGGAATTTAGTGCATTGGGGCCCCATATTATTGTTTCCTCCAAACTCAAGATTGGTTTTAATGATGTAAGTTTAATTCAACAAAGGCCTGGGTGCCTTAAAAATTCTCACCATCAGACAGGAGTATATACAGGTTTTATGGTGCCTGAAGCTTATACAATTTGGTAGGGCCATTTTTAAGAAAAGGAATACTGAATTGTGAATAAATTTAGGTATGAGAGTATTTAATATTTTGATATTTATTCAAATCATAAAAGAAACGAAAGCAAATTATATAATTCACAAAGCTGATAAACACCACAAACATCACAAAATCTAGAATAATAATCCAGACCAGCTTTTGGCTCCATTACATTTCAAATCTGTTTCTCTTCCACTAGCCTTATAGGCCCATGATGAACACCATAAAATGTACGGTCTCTAGCCCTATACTTTGTGTTGTATGGAAGGCTAACCCATACAGCATCAGAAGAAATGTCTATATCCAAACACCCAGAAATAATTTACCCGTAGAAGGGACTGCAAACAGTATACCTATATCCTACTCAAACCCAAATAAATTGTATCCCCAACTTAATTCCCTTAGTCTCTCTCAAATGCCCACAACCACTCGAATATCACTCAAATGGAAAGGAAGTAATAATTTCACAAGGTTTCCACATTTTACAGATTAGAAACTAAGATTCAGTTTGACCTGAGACAAAAGGATAATAAACTTCAAGTCCAGTTCTCTGGTTTACTGAGAACTGCAATAACTAAGAAGTAAAAGTGGGTAGAAGAAACAGGCAAAAATAAAAGAGAAGAATATCACTAACAGAAGGATTTTAGATTAAAAACTGGAACCAGGTAATAAGGTTAATATGTAAACAAAGTATGTAAAAGTATTATGGTACTTGGGGTGCCTGGCTGGCTCAATTAAGCATCTGCCGTCAGCTCAGATATCCCGTTTTCCTGGGATCCAACCAGTGCTGGGCTCCCTTCTGAGTGGGGAGTCTGCTTCTCCCTCCCCCTCTGCCACTCCCTGCTGTTCCTATACTGGTGCACTTGCATTCTATCACTCTCAAAAACAAATAAGATACTTTTTTAAAGTATTATGGCACTGGACTGAATAGATTCCAACCTCCAAAATAAGTCTTAGAAAATTTGTAATGTAACTGAAAATAGAAAGGACTCGAAGAAAATTCAGCTTACCCCAACACCCTTCTTTACCAGCAACTCCCAACCCAAAGCTATCACCCACACTTATACCCTTTAAAGCCCCCAAAGCTTCCAACAGCTTTCCCTGTGCCACTGTCTGGTTTCTCACCGAGTGAATCAGTCTGTTCTCCATCGTGCCTCTCTACCAGCTATGCAACTGGGTTGCCAACTAGAAGTATCTTGAAATTAGAAGGGCACTGGTATATTCCCGAAATGTGATATTCTATTAAACATTTTATAGTAAGTATATAGCTGTATAGTAAGTATAAAGTATCTATGACAAAGAAGCTTAATGAGTTTTGGAGTCATCAGCCTGCCCAATAGTGTTATTGATGACTTTTTATTGGTAGTACTACTCAAAGCTCTGGGACTTCTGCAGGGAGCAAGACAAGAAGACTCTCTCTTCAAAGAGTTTGTATTCTAAGTAGAGGAGGCCAGCAATAAATACTTACACTAACGACAAAAGAATTCTGAGTACAGATAAGTTCTATGAAGACAAAATAATAATGATTAGGGCTGGATGAACAGCTAAAGGCTAATGAGGTGACATCTGAGTTGAGTTCTGAATGATAAGAAAGCAGCCTTGAGAAGATGTAGGAAAAGATCTTCCCAAGAAAAACGTACAAATACAAAGTCCCTGAGGTAGAAATGAGCTGGGCATGTTCCAGACCCAGAAAGAAAGTCAGTGTAGCTGCAGCTTCTCAGACAAGGTAGACGCAGAGGAAGATGACATCACAGGGATAAGGAGGACTAGAACACACAGAGCCCAGAGTGCCCCATGTGTTAATGAGCTGGCATTTTCCCTAGTAACAAAAGGACTCACTGGGTGTCTTCTTTTTTTTTTTTAATTATTATTTTTATTATGTTAATCACCATACAGCACATCATTAGTTTTTGATGTAGTGTTCCAAGATTCATTGTTTACATATAACACCCAGTGCTCCATGCAATACATGCCCTCTTTAATACCCATCACCGGGCCCACCCATCCTCCATCCCCCTCCCTTCAAAAACTCTGTTCATTTCTAGGAGTCCGCAGTCTCTCACGGTCCGTCAGAACACACTGGGTGCCTTTACGCAGCAAGTGACCTGATCTCCCCCTTTACAAGAAGCACTCTGCTGCAGGAGAGCGATGGTACAAGAGTTAAAGGGGGACAAGTCCAGGCCAGAAACATAAGTTTTAGAGACAACACTTTTAAGTTTATTTAAAGCCATAGGACTGCCTGAGAACACTTCAGGAAAAAGGATACACTGGGTGAGAAGGAGGGCTAGGGACAGAACCCACGAATGTTTAAAGGTCTGGGAGAGGAAGCACTAGAGATGTGCCCAACACCCTGGCTCTCAAAACAATGAGCCCAATACCTCAGGAAGCAGGAGCTCCCTGAACTGGATGTTGCCTGTGAATTAGAAGTACTGTCCCCCATAAGCCTGGAGCTAGAGCCAGCAAAAGTAGCTAGATAATGCCTTTCTATTGTTAATATCTGCAGTGAAGAGACATGATAGACAGGGAATACACTATTGAGTTTCGTGACCTAGAGAGTCTGGTGATGCAGGGTGAAAAGTTAGATCACACACATGTTCCACGTGAGGAAGATGGACTCAAAGGCCTTAGATAGACAAGCCGGTAGGAGTAGGAGGAGAGGGATAATTAAGCAGGGAAGGAAAGAGGGAAGAGAAGGGAAGAGGAAGGAAGGACAGGAATTAAAAACAAACAAAGAAACAAACAACAGTAACAACAACAACAACATTAAGAAAAGAGTATGCCCTAAGGGCAATGTTATATCACAAGGGTGTATGGTAGGTGCTTTTTGATGGTAGGCAGGTTCTTAAAAGCACTTACATTATATGTATTTCATAGCTATCTTTTGGCAATTAAATTGTTTATTTTGTTTTGCTTTTCCAGAAATGAGATAACATTTCCCTGTTTAAATTCATTTATTTAAGAAAAAAAATTAAAAATCAGTTTAAGGGGGAAAATTTACTAAGTTCTTAATCTCCAGAATCCTCAAATTCCTTATCAGTACAATGGGATATAACCTCCCTTCAGGATTGCTGTGATGACTAATAGCCAGGGTTAGAAAGTATAATGTCTAGCAGGTTCTCAAGGGAAAGGTGGTCATTAATGATCATGAATTAAAGCAAAATTGAAATTAGAAAATAAATAGTTGATTTGAAGAAAGTACGGGGAGTCAAGGCACTGTAAAACTGGGAGTCAGGTACTATAGAGAATAAGAAGGTGACATAGTTTTGAGATGGAGGTGAAGAATCTTGTCCCAAAATAGTGCTGGGCTGGTTAGGTTGCTAAGCATAGAAGGAGAGGCTCTTGACCTGGGGTCCATGGGCTGGCTCTGAGATTTCTGAAACCTCTAAAAAACTGTGTGGTAAAATTTTATATATACAAATATCAAGAAAGCTTTTTTTTTTTTTTTAATTAGAGATGGTCATTGAACTTCCATTTTAAAAAGCCAATGTTTAAAGTCATTATTGTTTGAATCATTATTTATTTAACTATTAATTTATTTGATGAATCCATTTACAGTTAAGTATTTTGGATGGACTCTCAACCTCTCAACCTCTCAAATTGTGTGGTAAAATGTTATGTAAGTATCAGAGCAATCTTCATTTTTGATTAGTGATGGATACTCAGGAGAGGGTCCATGTCTCCCACCAGATTTTCAGAGATTTGTGACCTCAAATTTTTAGGTATTGCTGACTGAGATTATCAATTAGTCAACTGAAAACATGTGAAAATGGTATCTCTATAAAGGCACTACCCCAAGTTTGTCAAGCATTGAAATTATATTGTACTTAAAAGTATCTGGGGTGGGGAGGGTCATGGGGGGCACAGTTGGTTAAGTGTCCCAACTCTTGGTTTTAGCTGGGGTTGTAGTTTTGGGGTCATGAGATCAAGCCCTGCATCAGGCTTTACAAACGGTTTGGAGTCTGCTTGAGTTTCTCTCTTCCTCTCCCTCTGCCCCCCACCCCACCCTCTAAAATAAACAAATAAATCTTAAGAACAAGAGTCTGGGGTAGAAGGGGAAGGTGTTGAGCTAAATCTATAAAGGCAAGTCCTGGTCCATCACCTCTGGTTTTCAGAGTGGATTTGTGTTATCTAAGCCAGATTTGCTCCAGACCTGATAAACAGAGATGCAATTAGTATGTAAAACACGTAGCTGTGGCACAGGAGAGTTTCCTTGGGTGACTGAGATTGATGCTTGAGTGATGATGTACTGAGCATTAGAGATGGCACGGAGCATGCCCTCCTGAGGCCCTACCTCCACCAGGTGGCCCTGACCACCGAACCTTGGCCATAGCTCTGAAGAAGATATGGAGGCCAATGGGAACCATTTCCATGCACTGATACCTCTAATTTCTATTGTGCCCTTCGTACTGCCTCTTACCTGGTGGAATAATAAAATGAAATTTCTGGCAACGTAAACCAAATCTAAGTTATCTTTATACGAGCCCATCCACAGGGAACAAAGAGTCAGCCAGCTCCAGGAAGCTATGCAGAACCATTTGGAGACAGCTCTCAACCTATTTTATCACAACTTAGTCTTCTCATAAATATTTCATATATATGTGTAATTTCGAAAGCAAAGAATTTAGCCCTTCAGTTAAAAAATTCATAGGGTTTATTTCAATAGTTATAGCTCATCCTGAAAAGTATTTTCTTTGTTAGTTTCTCCAGAGAGAGAGAGAGAAGAGAGAGGGAGAAAGGGCCTCCCCAAAAGAGAAAAATATAAATTCTAGAATATATTTTCAAATGTCTCTCCGAATATTCCTAGACATTCACAGATTTCCCTCCTACTGATTTTTTTTTATTACTTATTTTAAAGGTAAGAAAAAAAATGGTGAAGAATAGATTTCCCATTGTTGAAAGGCTGCCACAATGCAAGTTCTAAAAGGAGCACACCAGAAACTGGTAAGTAACAAAGCTTTTAGAGCACCAAAGGAAATTACAGAACAAAATATTTAATTACAAATGGATTCATCAAATAAATCAGTAGATAAAATGATTCAAGAAATAATGATTGAAATGTTGATTTTTTTTTTTAAAGTGGAACGTCAGTATCCATCTCTGATAAGAAATAAAGCTTTCTTGGCTAAATGAACAACAGTAACAAAAGATTGCAAAACCACATTTGATTAAGGTCAGGATGACTAGTTCTTGGTCTTGTAATGTCTTGAAGAAGACGAGGATCCTTACACTTCAAGAACTAAGAGAAATAGAATCCAAGCAGGCATTACGAGCATATTTTTACACAGAATGGTTTTAGTTTTATATATAAATGTGAGTTTCTCATCTTGGAATATATATTTTCCTCTCAACTTGTTCAGTTCATAGCTAAGAAAAACAGGAGGTCAAGTATAGCAATGGGTATGAAAAGTATAAAGAAATACATTTGGGGGTGCCAAAGCAAATAGGCATTTAGAGTCACATACATATCAAATCTTTATGGGAATACAAAACCGTGACATTCCATTAGCCTTTTTTCCTCTCAGGTGGAACACTTAGGAACCTCAAGTGTTTGGTAGCCTACATTGAAAAGCACATTGGAGGTCCTTCCTCTCCTGAAAGGAGTCTCCTTTCTTTCTCTGAAGTTCCTCTTCCAGATAGCTGAGTCGGGGCTCAGAGAGATGCAGTGTGGGACAGAGACAGGGAAAAAACCCTGTCTTCACACTCGTGCTGCTCTGAATGCGGACCATCTGTGCCCCCAGCTGGAGCGCCGGCAATGGTCTGGCACTTGAACCACACCATATTTACAGATCTAAACACAAACGGCTACTGCCTGATTGTTTCATGATTCATTAGTCAGACAAGCTCTCCTCTCCCGCCAGCACAGCTGTTACAGAGTAAACCTTTGTCACTTAATAGGCCTGATTATTACTTTCCATCAAAGGTATTGATCTGTGTCACCTCTACTTAAGGGAATGGGGGAGAAGAAAAAGGGGGAATAAAATGGACCAGGAAAACATGAACATGAAGAAGAAGGAGGGCAAAAGAGGGACATTATGTGGGATCAGCAGCAGTGGCTTCCTCCCTTGCTCTCTCCTGCATGCCCTGAATATCAGGATCCGTGTCTTTGGCCTCCGGGACTGACTTTCTCAGGAAGACGAGCCGTACCTCACATGGTGTGCAGCCCTGAGCCCCCCAGACCACTGCAGTCACAGACCCTGACCACACAGATCGTTGTGCAACAATGGGCACGACGTGAACTGAACCAGAACTCTGTATCAATTAATAAACCAAGCCAGTGTGCAGACCAAGTACAGGCTCTGGAGGGAATTTTTTACAGCTGCTTGAATTATTTCCTTTTGTTTAACAAATAAAGAGAAGCTATAACCCTGAGCCGTTCCCTGACTGTGATGCACAGCGCTCGCCTCAGTTGAGAGGCGCTCCTGCCCAGCTGCCGGGTGGGGACGGCGGGGCAGAGTCCTCGCTGGGTGTGCAGAACGCCAGCTTGGCACCCTGGCCAGTGCTCTGCTTCCCTCTCTCACCTCCTCTCTATCACTTTCCTCGCTTTTTCCTTTCTTAGGAGGAAAAAAACCTCAAAGGAACAAAAAGTGAGAGGTTTTCCTGGGAGGGAGAAGACAAAGAAAGGCTGTCAGAAATTATACCAATTAGCAAACACCGAGGTAAAGATGCTCACCGATATCACCACCACAGCAACTATTCGGGAAACACAGAATTTTAAAAATGGAGACCAGAGATCATCTACCTAACCTCCTGATTAGCCCACAAGCAAAGGAAGCCCAAAGAGGTTAAGAAGCTTCCTCCTATCATACAGTTTTTTTTGGGGTGAGACAATTGAGTCTCAAACAGAAGTCCCCTGCTAACCCGTGCAGAGCTCTTTCCATTCCACCAACCAGGCCTCCAAGTACCAAAATCTCAACTCAGACAGGAATGGTTGTAATTAATATTGTTGTGCTCATGGCCTTATAGAACACAGAATCATTAAGATGTATGAAAGACCCTTCTTCTTACATTGTGGGGTCAGCCTCAGGATAGTCACACTTTTAGAACTGCACCCATGTCATAGAAGAGTATTCTACTTTACACAGTACATATATGTATACATGTGCCTATCACACTCAAGGAACCCAGTGCACGCATGCCTGAAGAACAACCTATGGTTTCTCAACCATTTAACAGCTCCAACCCTCTGGAGATTCCAACATAGGCTGGTTCCCTTCCCTTTGTTTCCATATCACTTCCTACAATTGTTACCCAAATCTGGTATATTGATGAGATCTTTATTACTCCTTTCCCCCAGAAAAAGACCTCACCCTCCAACTGCAAGCACATTGTCATTCTAGTTCACGAAAGGTCAACAGCCTTGCTAAGTACATCACTGTTTTATGGTGCTCAGCAAAAGTGATGGATTGACAAGTCCAGACGTTGGAACCCTCCATTTATGTGATTGTCACCGGGAGCAAGAGACAAGACTCACCCTGCCAATTCGGTTCATTCAGAATTAAAGGGGATGATGAGAACTCAGTTTCCTTAAGTTTCTATCTCCAAAGACACTGTTAATGAGTATAGTATTGAGAAATAGCTGAATGGGGTGTGCCCTGGGGGGGAGCTGATCAAGCCCATTTTATACTTATTTTATTCTCAGTAGGCACTTGGCCAAGGGTAAGATGCTAATGGCTTACAATCACTTCTGACTCAGCCCAGAATTTAATCAGCAAACTGGCAATGAAAGACCCCTGTCCCATTTCCATGTCTATAGTTCTCCAGGTGGTTTAATTGTTCCACTTGATATCCATGTCCAGGGCCATCCAGTCTTCTCTCCTTCCCTGGTCCCAGTTCCCAAATGGCATTGGGAATTTTACCCTTTGGAGCAGAATGTTAATGAAGCATGCATTGTATGTTTTGATACCCATATAAAAAATTTTTTAACACAAATCATATCCTTAATTCTTCCATCAAAAACAGAATTCAGATTTGGAAGCAAATGAAACCTTACTGATGGCCAACTTTCAGTTTTTGAGCCTTCCAAACCAGAGTTTCTTTTTGTAAGTTATGTCTATCAGTTGACAGGACCAATATGATTTTACGTGGGCACAGTTTGGCAAACAGGAACTCCACATAATATAGTGCACTTGAAACTCATATAAAAAGAAAGCTGTCAGCAAGTGGAAACTGATTAAAATAAAGGGCATTTGTTCTTAACAGGGGAGGAAAATCAGCTTATAGCCATAAAAAGGAAACTGATTGGCAAGAACTCATGTGAAAATGCCAAAGTATTAAAAATACACTTTGATGTTTTCTCTGTTTATATTTCACTTGATAATTTGATTTTGAATCTAAATATGCATTTCTCCCAGCATATCAACAAAAACGGACCTTACCTAGAAATCTAAGTATGGTGACATAACAGCATTTGAAAGTATCCTCTAAAAACAACAATCTGTAAAATTTAAGACATATGACAGATGGCTTGTCATGCCTTAACAAATTTTGGTGAGACCAGTAGTATAGGTATCCTATCTTAAACAGGACACTGACGAGTTAAGAGATTAAGGATAGAGAAATATCATCAAGTAATGTATATAAAGTGTGGGGAGCCACTGTCCAGAACACTCCAAGAAGACCTACATGGTGCTACACAAAAATGAAAAAAAAACAAAAAAACAAAAAACAAAAAGCCTGTGTCATTAGAAAAACTGAGTCCAAGGTCTTACCAAAGCTTTTGTCTTTGGAGAAAGCCTGAGTGAAAATGCACTTTCTGGTATCTGGTGATGTTCACAAGTCCTGTAGGTAACCATAGAGAATGAGCCCTGAGTCTGAGTACTTTCTACGCAGACTAAAATAAAACATATATATGCAGTCAATTAAAACAATGTGCCTTTAAAAATAGGCATAACACTTGTTCTTATATAGCTACATTATTTAACTAAATATACATGTAACAGCTGGGACTGAAACCCAAAAAATACACATAGCAGATTGCGACGAAAACCTACGGTTGTATTTAGTTACCTTCGTATTTTAAACTGGTTGCACACAACCAAAGCCAACAGTATTCAGGGTTGGATAATTGTGCTTCCTTGCTCCTAAAAATGTCAACACCAAAGTATGTTCTGGAAAATGCCTTTTTCTTTAAATATTTTTTCTATTTTTTTATAGAGTGAATATTCACAGAAATTTTTTAAATGCATTTATTTATTTATTTATATTTCTCATTTCTAAGTTTAAACATCATCATAGTACAGCCTAAAGTGTCTCTAGTCAATGTGGCATAAATCCAGATTATAAAATAATAGATAGATAGAGTCATAGCCAAAACTTATGACCCACTAGGTTATAGTCACAGATACATTAACTCATTTAATCATCAGAATATCCTATAAATTAAATTCTTATCCAGATTTTACAGATGAATAAACTGAGTCACAGAGAGGTTAAATAACCCGCCCAACAATATAAAGCTAGTAAGTGGTAAAGCTGGGATTCAAATCCAAGTTGTCTGGCTCCAAAGTTATGCTCTCAAACTAAAACTTACAAATAAAGATAACTCTAGAAAGAAAGAAAGAAAAATAAGGATGGAGAGATGAATGAAGGGAGGGAGGGAGAGAGGAATAAGAACGTTTTAAAAAACTGAGTGAAAAAAAAAGGGAGGGGCTAAATTTGCCTTTATAATGTCATGGAGAAATCTGGAAAATGCTCTTGAGGAATTAAAGGAAGTCTTTTGACAACTGGAACAGTTTTTTTGTGGGGTAGAAGGGAGAAAAGCAGAGGGGTTTGATGCCAACCGAACCCCACTATGACCTTGATGGAGGAGAAATGACTGCAGTTTCAGTCTGTCTCTGCCAGCTCTCAGGGCCTCCCCTCCAGGAATGCATCCATCTGCCCAGCATCCCGAGCATTTCAAACACTGCTCTTCCCTGCTTGGACTTAAGAAGATGTCAAGGGATAAGACACCCGAAAACCTAAAATACAAGCGTACTGATGCATGGTCACTTGGCAACAGCGAGTGCGCTCAGCTTCATGCCAAGGAATGGAACCTGCCTTCTTGCCAGCAGCCCAGACATTCAGCAAACAGACGACACAGCAGAGGCAGGGGCACAGAAGCAGAAGGGAACTGTCCAGCAGAGGAGAAACCTTCCACACATTTATGAGAAAACTAGAGAAGATAGAAGAATAGGTTATCACTGACCGTAGCAACAGGGTTTTTGTGATAAAAGAAAGTAGTTGTAACTCAGCAGTAAAATGGATTACATTATCTGGAAACAGAAATATCATGTACTAATATGTCACTCAGCAGACGTTTGAAGGAGTAGCCCACAAAAATAAGCAAAGAAGCCAGGCAGTGTTTTTTGGACCTAAGCAGAGCTGGAAATAAAGGCCATCAGAAACCTTACTATAGATGCCTGAGAGTTTTGTGGTTTGAAGGAGTTGAGGGTGTGCTCTATTTTCTTTTTTTTCCCCCTTATTTATTTTCTTTGTTGCATTAGGCTCCCTTGGGTAGACTCGTCTGCTTTACAGAGACTAAAAACAAAGCTTGATGGGCCATGTGGTTCTATTTGGAATCTTTTATACATATTTTAGTGCAGCTATTTTCAAATAAAGCTTATCATACAATGCTTTCCAATAAATGGTGACCTTGAACTTTTAAATAGTGTTTTCATTATGGTAAGTAGATCAATATATTGAATACAGTATTAATAATTGCCATGGTTACAATTTAGTGAATGCTTACTATGTGCTTTTCAGGCATTATCTAAGTACTTTATATACATTAATTTTCACAACATTACTGAGGGAAGTGCTTTTGCCCCCATTACACAAAGGAGAAAACTGAGACTCAGATTGGTTATAGAACCAATAATAGGCAGAACCAGGATTTTCCCCCAGGTTGTGTGGCTTCAAAGTCCTTGCTCATAGGAGAAGTTGCCTTAAGAAATGTCAACAAGAACATTAAAATAACTACACTCCAATGACCAGTCCTGAGATCTGCCTTCAGTACATCCACGGCTAGACTGACCTCTTCATCCCTTGGAACAATCAAGTGTGTGACGATAGCTTGACAATAGAAGTAGTGCAAAGAGCAACAGACAAGGTTTGAGAAGATTTGAGTTTGAGACTGGACTCTGCTTCTAATCCTCAGTTCCCTGGGGTATGTTCTCAAGCCTTACGAATCTTAGTTCCTGAATCTCTGCAAAATAATCCTAACAAGATACACCTTATGGGCCTCAACATTGGGGGATGAACTGAAAATCTGAAGCACTCCAGAAATACATTGTTTTTAAACTCTATATAGAGTTATAGTGATACTCTTAGATTGTAACTCTGACTTACCCAACCTCAACCACAAATGAAGAACAGTATCTTCTCTTTATCACTCTTTGCCTTCCAACAGCAGTCACAGATAGTAGATGCTGCCATGAGAAACATTTCCCAAATGCTAGAAATTGTGCAGGATGAGCCTGAGCAAAAGGACTGTAAATTGAATGTATGTCCAGCCCTGAGGTAAAGTCAGAAAAAGAATCAGTGAAGGGCATCTTGGTTCTTTCCACAGTTTGGTGACTATGGCCATTGCTGCTATGAACACTGGGGTGCAGATGGCCCTTCTGTTCACTACATCTGTATCTTTGGGGTAAATACCCAGTAGTGCAATTGCAGGGTCATAGGGAAGCTCTATTTTTAGTTTCTTAAGGAATCTCCACACTGTTTTCCAAAGTGGCTGCACCAACTTGCATTCCCACCAACAGTGTAAGAGGGTTCCCCTTTCTCCACATGCTCTCCAACACACGTTGTTTCCTGTCCTGTTAATTTTGGCCATTCTAACTGGTGGAAGGTGGTATCTCAATGTGGTTTTGATTTGAATCTCCCTGATGGCTAGTGATGATGAACATTTTTTCATGTGTCTGTTAGACATCTGTATGTCTTCTTTGGAGAATTGTCTGTTCATGTCTTCTGCCCATATTTTGACATGATTACCTGTTTTGTGTGTGTTGAGTTCGAGGAGTTCTTTATAGATCCTGGATATCAGCCCTTTGTCTGTAGTGTCATCTGCGAATACCTTCTCGCGTTCTGTGGGTTGCCTCTTTGTTTTGTTGACTGTTTCCTTTGCTGTGCAGAAGCTTTTGATCTTGATGAAGTCCCAAAAGTTCATATTCGCTTTTGTTTCCTTTGCCTTTGGAGACATGTCTCTCTCTCTCTCTCTCTCTCTCTCTCTCTCTCTCTTTTAGATTTTATTTATTTATTTGTCAGAGAGAGAGAGCACAAGCAGGCAGAGTGGCAGGCAGAGGCAGAGAGAGAAGCAGGCTCCCTGCTGGACAGGGAGCCTGATGAGGGACTCAATCCCAGGACCCTGGGATCATGACCTGAGCTGAAGGCAGCAGCTTAACCAACTGAGCCACGCAGGCATGGAGACATGTCTTGAAAGAAGTTACTTTGGCCTGTGTCAAAGAGGTTACTGTCTATGTTCTCCTCTAGGACTTTGATAGATTCCTGCCTCACACTGAGGTCTTTCATCCATTTCAAGGTTATCTTTGTGTACGGTGTAAGAGAATGGTCAAGCTTCATTCGTCTACACATAGCTGTCCAATTTTCCCAGCACCATTTATTGAAGAGATTCTTTTTTCCACTGTATATTTTTTCCTGCCTTGTCGAAGATTAATTGAACACAGAGTTGAGGGTCCATATCTGGGCTCTCTACTCTGTTCCGCTGGTCTGTGTGTCTGTTTTTGTGCCACTACCATGCAGTCTTGGTGATCACAGATTTGTAGTAAAGCTTGAAATCAGGCAACATGATGCCCCCAGTTTTGTTTTTCTTTTTCAACATTTCCTTAGCGATTCAGGGTCTCTTCTGGTTCCATAGAAATTTTAGGATTGTTTGTTCCAGCTCTTTGAAAAATGCTAGTGGAATTTTGATTGGGATGTCATTGAAAGTGTAGATGGCTCTAGGCAGTATAGACATTTAAACAATGTTTATTCTTCCAATCCATGAGCATGGAATGCTTTTCCATACTTTTTTGTCTTCTTTAGTTTCTTTCATGAGTGTTCTGTAGTTCCTTGAGTACAGATCCTTTACGTCTTTGGTTAGGTTTACTCCCATGTATATTATGGTTCTTGGTGCTATAGTAAATAGAATCAACTAATGCATAAAGAAGATGTGGTCCATATATACAATGGAGTATTATGCCTCCATCAGAAAGGATGAATACCCAACTTTTGTATCCACATGGACGGGACTGGAGGAGATTATGCTGAGTGAAATAAATCAAGCAGAGAGAGTCAATTAGCATATGGTTTCACTTATTTGTGGAGCATAAGGAATAACACGGAGGACATGGGGAGATGGAAAGTGAGTTGGGGGAAATCGGAGGTGGAGACAAACCATGAGAGACTGTGGACTCTGAGAAACAAACTGAGGGTTTTTGCGGGAGGTGGGGATTGGGTGAGCCTGGTGGTGGGTATTAAGGAGGGCACAGAGGTCATGGAGCACTGGGTGTGGTGCATAAACAATGAATCTTGGAACACTGCAAAATAAAAAATAAAAAATAAATTAAAAAAAAAAGAAAAAGAATCAATGATTCTTAAAGTCCTGTATCACTTGCAATGGACAAAAAGGGAAGAATATTCCCCTATTTTATTAATGCCTGTTGTTGAGATTGGCATGTGTGAATGCAGAAAAACCAAATTCTGCTGCTTTCTGACTGACCATTATACAGAATGTGAATATTGCATCAATCTATGAGGTACTCAAAAATGCATAGGCCTATCAAAATTCTAGTTTGCCTCCACTTTGCCAAATCTTTCCATCTTAATTTCTAGAAAGCTGCAAACTCCAGACTCTCACTAGGGCTTATGGTTTCATCTCCTACCAAACTGCATTTAAAAATAGTTCCAGGGACGCCTGGATGGCTCAGTGGGTTAAAGCCTCTGCCTTCCGCTCAGGTCATGATCCCAGGGTCCTGGGATCGAGCCCCGCATTGGGCTCTCTGCTCAGCGGGGAGCCTGCTCCCCACCCCTGCCTGCCTCTCTGCTTACTTGTGATCTCTCTCTCTCTGTGAAATAAATAAAAAATCTTAAAAAAAAAAAAAGTTCCCAAATCCCCAGATTCATACCAATGTAATTAGAATTTTTAAGGATTTAACTTTTGAGATAAGGTACTCTTGAAAATCTGATAAAAGCCATGGATCTGCTCCCCAGATAAAAGCCCATTCATACACACACACACAGACACACACACACACACACACACACACACACACAGAGAGACTGATTAGGTGGTTACAGATGCTCTGGAACCAATCCAGGGCCCTTCTGTGTTTGCAGACCCCAAGCTAGGAATTCCCGGAGATCACACACGGGTGTGCAGGTTGCTCTACTACACTGTCATGCTTGGCCAGGGGTGAAGTAGGAGCTGAATCCACCTTCCCGCACTATTCACTAACCCATGCTGTATCCACCCAGAAGGGACACTGTTTTCTAATTTGTTCAAAGGTGCCTTATAGTGGTGGGGTTGTAGTAGGACGGCTTACCCCAGTGTCAAGCTTAGCTCATTGTGTGCATTTCCTCTCAACCCCGTGTTCGAGGACAGTCATGTTGGTAGCTTAAAATCAGCCACAGTGGGACTATTTGTAACAAGGAAACTAACAAATCTTACAAAGAAGGACTATCTCCAATAAGAAAGCTAGTTGTTGAAGAATTTACCTGCATATCATGGGATAGTAGAGACCCGGAAGACCTCTGTCCTATATTGTGATAGGTTTAAAATAAAAGCAGAAGACCCAATTTTAAAACCTACATTCCAGTATCCCTTTTAGCCTGTCCTAATTGCTTTTAGGTCAAGGGCTTGTGGGCCCTGACTTGCTTTGAGCGAGGCTTAACAGCTAACAGATGCTAGAGAAGGTATTCAGTGAGGGCTGCTAGAAAAATTGATTCCCATTCAGTCCTAAATGGGTCTAAAGACATCATCCAGAACTAGAAACCTATGTTTTAAAACATCTGCAACACTGGTAGCGTTAACTGCCATAAGACTCATCAAGAAAACAAATGATCATTGCATATAATTTTTAAGATTGAGTTAGAAGGAGGACCTACAGGGAGAAGTAAATCTAAAGCCCAACATGTTTTGAGATGCCAGAAAAGAAAAGCCGAACTGATAGCAGGCATAAATTGTGGACTGCTGCTAGGTTTCTTCTGCAGGCTAAACTAAACTGATTTGAGCGAAGATATTCTCTTATGACGGAAAAAGGAAAGAGAGAGGGAAGGAAGGAAGGAAGAAAGGAAGGAAGGAAAAAGAAACGCAGGTCAAACAACTAATTCCAGTTTTGAATTACAGGGGGCTATTGATTTTTCATTAAGGTTCCTGTGCTGCTCTCAAGAGGAGGGCGAGAGAGGGGAAAGTAACTCATTGATCAGAGCGGAGGGCCGTGTTCGTTTATCGGCTTCCTGCCACATCCCATTATTCCCAATTCTAAATGTGTATTGAAGCCAGTTTATTTTCATCATTGCCTCCTGTCACCAGAAATGTCTCCCAGTAACTACTAGTTTGATCATCCTGTTCTCACAATGGTAATGAGTGATAATATCCAACATGATCCTGGATTTGTGGATATTATTCATTGGATTAGAGTGTTGCTCCTCCCAAGGCACTAGTTAAGAGCCTGACAACACTCTAACAAACTAAAAGACACGAATAATTAGAAGATTTTTAAAAAATGTATTAGACTGTAGCACTTTTACTCTAGTTTTATTTTTTAAAAAAAGCTTTCCTGAAAGATCCATGATTTTTGATCTATCAATGATGATAACCTTGGAGAATGCAGGAAGCCCACCTAAATCAGGCATCATGTACCTATGCCAAGGCACTAGAAACCAATCTAGTGAACCATTAAGCACATGGGGAATAAATCAGGTATTCCATTTTGCAGTATAATTTCATGTGCAAAAACAATCTTTAGTTAGTCTGTACTGTCT
Source organism: Enhydra lutris kenyoni (assembly GCF_002288905.1). Classification (NCBI taxonomy): domain Eukaryota; kingdom Metazoa; phylum Chordata; class Mammalia; order Carnivora; family Mustelidae; genus Enhydra; species Enhydra lutris. The sequence goes on from NW_019154105.1 coordinate 4,055,552, forward strand.
TGACTCATACTAGAAACTCTGTTTCTCTGCTTTATGTATTAGCAAACTAAGTCCCAAAAGACTGAACCACTCAGGATCACTCTACAAGCGGCACAGTGGGGACTAGAACCCATGTTGCATGAGTTCCACAACATCATGCTGTCATCCTAATAATCTACCCTCTTGATTCATGTGATATTATAACAGATAAAAATCAGAAGCTGATGTTGACTTTACCACCAAATCCAAAAAATGTAGCTAATGATTCTTTTCTCTTTCTTCCCCATCTCAAGATAACCATGTTTCCCATTAAGCACTGCCTCACACTAATAAAGTAATTAGCTGCTCAGATTACATAATGTGAGTATACCTGCCTCCCACGGTTTTCCCAAACTCAATAGCTCCAGATCATCTGTCAAGGGGCTCATGTACATCAAGACTTCTGAATGAATTTTCCCAACACACTGTGAAAGGTGGGGAGAATTCTCCCATTTTATAGACGATTTGGCCAAGGCTACATTGGAAATAGTAATTTACAGAGCCAAGACTCAGACTTGGGCCTTCTCACAACAAGGTCTCTTTCCACTACACCACAGCTCCCTCTGGTGCCCAAGTTAACAGTGGGAACTATTGAAACTATTTAAAAGATGTATACCAGTAAATTGAGCTGGAAAATATCATAGAAAAAATATCCCATTCAGAGTAGCAATCAAGAATAAAATGCCTACAAGTAATTATGACAGAAATATGTGTGGGACTTAGATGACTAAAACTAGACAACTTTACTGAGAATATAAAATAAAATCTAATCAAATAAAGAGACACAAAATACTTTAAATGTGTCAGTTCTTTCCAGCGGGATACTTTGGGAAAAAGCATAATAAATTTATTCTAAAATTCCTCTGGATGAACAGACAACAGAAAGACAAACATAAAAGATATTTTGAAAAATCAGAACAATGAAGAGGCACTCACACCATTAAATATCAAAATGTAGTTTTAGAGCTTTAGTATTTAAAACAAATTGAGAGCCTGTGCAAAAGCCAACAGGCATATCAATGGAACTAATTAGATGGCCGTAAAACAGATTGTAGCATATACAGTAAAGAACACCTCAAATAACTGAAGGAAAAATTATTTCCTATTTGGAAAAATGAAATTGAAAACTCATTTTACAAAGTACACCAAGATGTATTTCAGAGGAATCAAAGAGTTAACCATTTTTTAAATGTTATAAAACAGTCAATATTTGGTTTATAAAAGTATTTTACCAGTATGAAACCAATGAAAACATGATGGAAAAACAGATTTTACTACATTAATATGCAAAACGCTTATTCATACATTACAAACTATAAAAATTAGAGATGCAAATGACACACACATACAAAAAAAGTGCTCGACCTCACTAGCATTCAAAAATACTATTTAAATTAACATCATAACATTTTTTATCTACTGAATTGACAAGATTGTTTTAGGTAGTAATAATCAAGGTTCTTGTGAGACAGATACCATACTACTACTATGAAAGAATAAATTGGTAACCTTTATGAAAAGAAATATGCCTCTATGTTTCTAGAGCCTGGGGAGGATACGTTCTACAGTGAGTGCTATGAATTGTATAAGACTGATGATTCACAGACCTGTACCCCTGAAGCAAATAATACATTATATGTTACTTTTATATGTGTGTGTGTGTGTGTGTGTGTGTGTGTGTGTGTGTGTGTGTGTCTGTATAAATAATGAGAACTTGTCAGAAATTCTATTTCTGGAAACCTAGCCCAAGATATGTTTCTAAATACTTTATATAAAAACATGACTTATAAAAAACTAAAATAAATAGAGATCAGCTAAACAAAAATAAAGGAATGTTTTTCTTTGAGTAGAACCATATAAGAAAGTAGCACACAGACACAAAAATCATGTTTTGAAGGATATTTAATAATATGAAAAATGCTCATTCATAAAAAGAGAAAAATACTGTGGTTCCAAATTTGTAAAAAGTGTAACAGCAAGAGCAGTGAGGAAAAGGGATGAATGGGAGAATAGTTTAAGATTCAGAGCAGTAAAACAGGATCTGATCACTAAAAGGATGTGTACAAAAAAGGATATGTGGGAGATTATTCCCAGGACACTGGCTCAGATATTGGCGTGGGTGTGAGAGACCAGGGCCGGACTAAGTAATACAAATGATAAGATCACAACTTAACCTGATGTTCTCAAATATAAACATAAGCACTCCACTTCATACCTAGTTCTTCCCATCTCATTGGGATTCAGCCCCCACTCCCACAGCAGGGCTATCTTAAGTATTGGGGAAGTCTCACACTGCCTTTCCTCTGGTATCACAGGACTTGCACAGTCTACTAGTGCTGACATTATGTTCAAACACATCAAACTGCAGTTATATGCTGAAAGCTCCAGAGGGGTGGTTCTAAAAAGTTTGAGAGCCAAGGCTGTACAAAAGATAATCTTGACAAAACCATTCAACAAACCACTAACCCTCTACAGTACACATAGATTGAACCAGATGGCAAGACGGTCACAATGATGTGAGGGGCAGCACTCACACTTCAATGGCGTTTGCCACTAAAAGTCTTGAGAGTATGAGGAATAGTTTGAGAGATAACTTTTTTCATAATCTCCATAAATTATTTAATTAAGTAAAGTAGGTATTTATATTAAGAGGAGCTTAAAGTAAGATTTACCAGGATTGGTACTCAGATTGAATAATCAAAGTGCATTTCATTTAAACTGGCTCTAGGGTATGACAGTTTGTGTGCAACATTCATGCTCAAAAAATTCTTCTAATTTTCTCTAAATTATAAATTCCAACTTAACCCAACTGCATACATTTTACACTATGACTCATGGATAATATTAATCCTCTCTTCCCCAAAAACAATTTGTAGGCTGGATAATGGTTTCTTTCAGCATACTATAGGATATTTGGTTCCATTACCATTAAAAAATACTCCATGAAAAATTAGGACTTAAATATCCCTACAGTGCTCACTTGTTTAAGTTTCACTAAAAAAGTAATAATAATAGCTTGAATCCTAAAGCAACAAAACTTAGTGAAATGAATTCAAGATTCAAAGGCAATCAGTCCTATCTTTCAGTCTCTATGTTCAAGGCAAGTCATTTAACTTCTCTGAGACTCAGTTCCAGATCTATAATTTGGAGGAAAAAATAACTTGTCAGAGTCGCTGTAAGGACTAGAGATGTTGCAAAGCATCATCAAGTTAACAGTGTACCATTCTATGTATTTCTGTATATTATCTCATAAAAGCCCCCAAACACTCTTGTTCTTTTCCCTGTTGTAAAAATCAGGAAGCGAAGGCTCAGACCTGTAAAGCAACCTGGCCAACTCACAAGCCAGGCAGATTTGGGATTCAAACGTGGGCAGTCTGACTCCAGAAACCAGGTGTTTAATCATTACACCAACCTACTTCACAAGGGCATCCTTTTAAGTGTGACCTGTTAAAAACAGTAATAAGAACAGTTGTGGTTCTTGTAGTTTGTTGCTTTTTGGTGGCTTGCATCAACTGCACTGTGTGCCGAAGAGCTCCTTACCTGCTTATGGCCTTACAGGCAGTGCTGTTTTATATTTATCTTCAAATCAGATAGAACTAGAATATCATAAATACGTGCGAATTGGTTAAAAAGAACTGCTTAAATGGTTAAAATTCTTACAAATATAAATCCAGAAGCCATTGCCCCTTCCAGTTCAAGGTAAAAAAGAATGGCGGACGTAATTTGTGCCAGTACGCCATCAACATAAACCATCAGGGCGCTGTTTATCACCAAGCAACCACCGCTCCGTACATATATCTTGATACAAGCAATACTTTTGACACCAATCACTTCCCAAGATAAAATACAGCTTGTAGGGCAGTAATTTCAGCATCACACAAAATGGCACCCTTCCACAAAAGAAACATTCATTTTCGTACAAAAAAAAATATGCTCACAGTGTTGAGTAATATAGCCGCCAAACACAAAATAAATGCAGTTCTGTACTTCCCTCCAAATTGCTATCATTTTCCAACCTAAATATCAATTTCTTGCCCACAACACAAAGTGATTATTAAGAATAGTCAGTTCTCAAAACTTGAGATGTCCATGTTTTTCCTCTATGCACTTTTTTCCCTTGAAAGTCATTGGAATTTTTTGGTCAAAATAAACCATGATTCTAAACCATAGATACAATATTAGTTATTAGCAACAAATAAATTATTTCAGTATATAGTATCTCTCTGTCACTTACTCTCCTAACAAACCCTGCATGGATAATAGTCGTAATAATACCTCTATTTGTTGCCTGATCTAAAGAGGCTTTTCATGACAGTTCATTTAACACCCCTGTGCCTAACATCAAAGTGGATGCATTTTCATCCTAGAACACTCATAATGTGCATATTTCAGACTTCTGAGAACTCCACAAACCACAAAAGCATGTATGATTGCCATCCAACCACTACCAAGAGGAAATACATGGTTTGAGTTAGAACATGGTTTTCAAAAATAGAAAATAAATTTTGCATATTTTAAAATCTTAATTTGGTTCCATTAAGGTTAAAAATTCCATGAGAAATTAGGACTTTTAATCTTACAGTGAGTGTTCCCTCTTTTAAGTTTCCCTGAAAAGGAAACAATAATAACTCTAGTCCTGAGGCAACAAAATTAATGAAATGAATCCCATCATGGAAGCCAACCAGACCTAACTAAACAGCCAATCAAATTTGTTGGTGGGGCACCTGGGGGGATCAGCTGGTTGAGCAGCTGCCTTTGGATGAGGTCATGATCCCAGGGTCCTGAGATGAAGCCCATGTTGGGCTCCCTGCTCAGCTCAGAGTCTGCTTCTTCCTCTCCCTCTGATGCTCCCCCTGCATGTCCCCCCTCTCTTTCTCCCTCTGTCAAATAAAGAAATAAATAATCTAAAAAAAAAAAAATGGTCATCATCACTAGCCATCAGGGAGATTCAAATCAAAACCACATTGAGATACCACCTTACACCAGTTAGAATGGCCAAAATTAACAAGACAGTAAATAACAAGTGTTGGAGAGGATGTAAAGAAAGGAGAACCCTCTTACGCTGTTGGTGGGAATTCAAGTTAGTGCAGCCGCTTTGGAAAACAGTGTGGAGATTCCTTAAGAAATTAAAAACAGAGCTTCCCTATGACCCTGCAATTGCACTATTGGGTATTTACCCCAAAGATACAGATGGAGTGAAAAGAAGGGCCATCTGTACCACAATGTTTATAGCAGCAATGGCCACGGTCGCCAAACTGTGGAAAGAACCAAGATGCCCTTCAACGGACGAATGGATAAGGAAGATGTGGTCCACATACACTATGGAGTATGATGCCTCCATCAGAAAGGATGGATACCCAACTTTTGTAGCAACATGGACGGGACTGGAAGAGATTATGCTGAGTGAAATAAGTCAAGCAGAGAGAGTCAATTATCATATGGTTTCACCTACTTGCGGAGCATAAGGAATAATATGGAGGACATGGGAAGACGGAGAAGAGAAGGGAGTTGAGGGAAATTGGAGGGGGAGACAAACCATGAGAGACTGTGGACTCTGAGAAACAAGCTGAGGGTTTTGGAGAGGAGAGGAGTAGGGGGTCAAGAGGGCCTGGTGGTGGGTATTAAGGAAGGCATGTATTGCATGGAGCACTGGGTGTGGTGCATAAATAATGAATCTTGGAACACTGAAAAAATAAAATTAAATAAAAGTATCACATGATTTATCTGAAAAAAAAATGTGGCAATTTTTGAATATTATTCTATACAACAGGCCATATTAGTGGAGCTGGGACCAAATTAAAGTAACCATTTAATTTTAGCAGTCTGTTCCTCTGATACACCTTAACAATGAAGTGATGAGTCTATTGCCACACCTCTCTCCTTATAAGAACACATCATAGGTAAAGCCAGATCAGATCCATTCTGGCCACACACCATTTTGTTATGATTTACAGTAGCAATTACAATTATATATTTGAAGTTAATAAATATTAAGAGAAGCAAGGGACCAGCAAGAACAGATATTTTTAATATTTATTAAAATCAGAAGTTGTTCTCAGCCTCAATCCTTTAGACCTCACCTGGAAACCCCCACTGATTCACACAGTTTTCTCAGCAAAAAAGTTACCAATATTATAATATTCTTTCATGCTTCAACCAGACTATGAGAGAATTGGAAAGAATGGATTGGAAGAGAAGGAAGCTATACACTTTGAGATGTTCTGGAGGAAAACAAGCAGAATGTCTGACTTTATGACTTGTTTACGGTGCATACATAGTAGAAACAGTAATCCCTAATTTAGGATGGATGGCTCAATTTAGGATTATTTGACTTTACAATGGTGTAAAAGTGATACATACTCAATAGAAATCAAACATCCACTCAGTCTTTTCCAGGGATTATGATATGCTGTACAATATTCTCATTATGCTGGTTAGCGGCAGGACCTCCCATTCAGCCATGTAGTCACACAGGTAAACAACGAATATGCTTATAGCCCTTTTGTGCCCATATAACGATTCTGTTTTTCACTTTCAGTGCAGTATTCAGTAAGTTACATGAGCTAGGCAATACTTCAGTATAAAATAGGTTTTGTGTTATTTGAGTTTGCCCAACTGTAAACTAAGGTAAGTGTTCTGAGCACATTTAAGGTAGGGAAGACTGAGCTCTGATGCTCAGTAATTTAGGTGTATTAAATGCATTTTTGTGTATCACCTTTTCAGTTTGTGATAGGTTTATTTGGTCATAACCCCACTGTAAGCTGAGGAAGATCTGTACTAATGTTCTAAAGAAAGGGCTTTGCTTATACATATAAGAGACAAGATATGGAAGCAACCCAAGTGTCCGTCAGTAGACAGACGTATAAAGATGCAACACACACACACACACACACACACACACACACACACACACACACCACAAGAATATTGTGAAGCTATAAAAAAGGATGAGTATTTTTGCCACTTGCAACAACATGGATGGACCAAGAAGGTATCATACTCAGTGAAGTAAATCAGACTGACAAAAACAAATACTGTATGATTTCAGTCATGGGTGTGATCTAAAAAAACAAGTGAATAAACAAAAAGCAGAATCTGACCCATAAATATAAAGAGCCGGTGGTCGCCAGTGAGATCAGGAGTGGGACGAGTGGGAGGAGTGGGAGGATGGGCAAAATGGGTGAAAGGGAGTGGGAGGGACAGCATTCCAGTTCTGAAATGAATGTCGCATGAATAAAGGGTACAGCATAGGGAACCTAGTCAGTGGTATTGTAATAGTGTTACCTGGTGGCAGCTGGTAGCTATGCTTGGGGTGAACACAGCACAACATACAGAGAAGCGAAATCACTATGTTGTACACCCGAAAATAATGTAACATTGTGTGTCAACTATAGTCAAAGTGTTTTTTTGTTTTTTTGTTTGTTTGTTTTAAGAAAGCACTTTGGAGCATACTAACGTGTTATATAATCAAGAATTTGGCCTCTGTCCATGTTCCCTGGAAGGAGATTCTAAATCCTTAGAATTTCCTAAGAAAAAGGAATGTCTTTGATACTTATGAGATTTTTGTCTCATACCTGAGTTATGCTAAATGGCTCATGGTAGAGCCCTAGATAGCATGCAGGCTAACCATTCTCTTACAGGATCAGGGCTTTGATCTGTGATACCAGCCTGCCTGCCTAACCTCTCAAGATTGAAGACTGAATTCAATTATGTAGACAATGATTCAATCAGTCATGCCTATATAATGAAACCCCAATAAAAACTCTGGGTACTGAAATTTGAGGGACCTTTCTGGTTGGTGAATGCACTAATGTGCAGGAGTTTGAAACCCCCTACTCCCATGGGGGAGAGCAGGGAAGTTTTGTATTCGAGACCCTCCCAGAGGCAGCCCTAGGTGTCTCTACATTAGACTGGGCCTGATTTGTATCCTTGGTAATAAAATTATAATCATAAGTATATGAGTTCTGTGAGTTGTTCTAGTGGATTATTGAATTTAAAGGGGGTTCCAGGAACCCATGGATTGGAGTCAGTTGGTCCGATGTGTAGCTGGCCTCAAGCCCCCACATTTTCAGCTGGCACCTCAAGTGAGGACAATCTTATTGGGGACCACATCCTTAAACCTGCAGTGTTGGATGTTAGCTTTGGATAATTAACATCAGAAGTTATCGCAAAAAACCACTACTGAAAAAGAGAATGTCCCTAACAGGTATCTAAATGCCTATTTTTGTTTTCTTCCTTAAACTGGTTAAGGAAAACCCAAGGACAATGTACCAACTATCACAGTTGTATAACTGGAGTACAACAGAATGCAGAATAAAACCCAACTGTCCAAGGCTTTTCTTCTACCCATTCAGGCAGAATGCTTTGCCATACATCATGAAATCATTTCTGTTTGAATCAGCCTGTACTCAGTTTTAATATAAAAAAACATACATTGGCATGTGGTACATAAACAATGAATTCTGGGACACTGAAAAGAAATTTAAAAAATTAAAAATTAAAAAAAAATACATTGGCAATGTTCTATTACAATACTGAAAGACATCAAATTTGATACTTGCCTCTAATGAGAAAGAATGTAAATTCTGAATAAATTTGGGAGCGAATAATATAGTTTCCATCTTCACATTTCATAAAATACTGATGGGGATGTCTGCTTGTTAGATAAAAGATACCTGTATTTTTATCTAATTATATTTTTATCTAATTATACCTGAAATTCTTTGGCCATATCCACTAGACCTCCTCAGATTTGTGGACATTTTCTGCTTCTTGATTTCATTTTCTAACACTAGCAATATGAAATAGACTACGACTTTACATACATTATATTGGTAACCTTACGTTCTAAATATAAGTTGAATTTATAACCTTACAGTCCCTTAGAATTTACATAATGGCTTTACAAAGAGAGTCACAGTTCAAACAGGAATAAAGGCAAAATCCATTCCTTCATAATGAAATTTCTCCAGTTATGTTTTGTTCACCTGTTTTAAGTTTTTCTTTAAAGAAAAACTAAAGTATATTAAAAACCAAGATTATAGTTTAATGAGTATAGGTGTTACATTGATTGTAATAAAAATCTACCTACTTTAAACCAAAGTACAGTCAATACTGAACTCTTCTTCTCATTATAAATTATTCAGGTTTATTTTTGCCATGTGATTCCTGAGGCAAAAATTTTCTAAATTTTGCATTCTTCATTATTCATAAAGTGCTTTATTTTCCTTATAAAAGAAAATCCACATATGAGTGTTCCTTATTTGGTAAGAGAATTAATAGAATTACGAAAATGAAAGACATCTCAGAAATGAGCAAAAGGAAATTAAAGATTTACTCGGTCACACCATTAATGAGGCTAGTAAGTGCTAAAATTCAGGATTTTTGTAACAGCATTTGAGGTTATTTCTACTACATCACAATTCCATCATTGGTATTACTGTCAGTGATTTCAAGGCATGTTTGGAAAGAAGCGATTACAGAATATAAATGAAGAGTAGGCAATGAAATCTTTTTGACTATCTTCAAATAAGTATAACTTAATGGTAAGACCTAATAAGTATTTGTATGACAACATAGAAAAAAAATGTGCAAAGGTATCTACCGAGTTACTGATGATGAAAATTGTACTGAGGAATGGGGGACAACTTTGATGTTTTACTTTGCATATTTTGATGATTTGAATTTTTATAACACCTGTGCCTTACCTTCATAATTATGTCAACTTTGAAACTCAAACACTAGACTTAATGATAAGATTTTTGCTGATTTTAAACTTTTAAAATTGTTTTTGATAATCTTCATAACCAGTTTGGTTTATTTTCGCACAAGGAAAAAAAAAAGACAATAAATAAAAATACTCTACTCCACGACTATCGTGTGCTAATTTCTGAAACAATGTGATTATGGATCAAAAAATATCAGACGACTTTTTTTTTCATTTTATTTAGTTTAATTAATTAACATATAATGTATTATTGGTCTTAGAGGTAGAGGTCAGTGATTCATCACTCTCATATAATACCCAGTGCTCATTACAACAGGTGCTCTCCTTAATGTCCAGCCCTCAGTTACCCCATCCCCCCATCCCTCTCCAGAGCTTCCAGCAACGCTGTTTCCGATTCAGATGACATTTAAAATCTGATGATATTTTAAAGGTTTCAGGGATGACACCTCAAGAGTCAAGGGCTTTGGCATATTTCATTTCTATAACTAAGAAGCACACAGGATGTATTACTAAAATTTATAGAATCACAAAGGATATATAGATGACCACTGACTCAGTCACCACACCATGAAAAACTGGGACTGAATCTCACCAAAGGCAAAAGGATGGAACTTTTAAATAAGATATTTCTCAGCATAGCTAGTAGCACTATAATCTGTATTACTGAGGATATGTTTAGAGAGAACAAATAAAGACTTATTCTAAACAAAACAGTTCAGATCAACTTACATGTAAATCTGTAACAGGACTATAAGAGGAATTAAATAAAAAATAAATGGATTACCAAAGTTTAAAACAGTCCGTGCCATCTATTACTGAGAATATAAATACATTAAAAATTTTTAAGAAAGGTTATAGTATACATGTAAAATGCACACATTTTTTAAAAGATATTATTTATTTATTTGAGAGAGAGAGAGCACGAGAGCGGGGAGGGTCAGAGGGAAAAGGAGAATCCCCATGGAGCAGGAAGCCTGATGCGGGGCTCAACCTTGGGACTCTGGGATCATGACCTGAGCTGAAGGCAGACACTTAACAGACTGAGCCACCCAGGTGCCCCTAAAAGGCACACATTTGACAAATTAACATGTTTAGCAGAAAAACATGCAAGGTGATATTACTCAGGTAGTCATAATTCTATGATTTTAAAACTCATAGGACAGTACTGAAGTGTGGTAAGGGAACAACAGGCTAAGGTTTATGATGAACAACCCTTCAAAGCTGTCCACATATCTCTGAGACTGTGTACAAATGATCTTAAAAGTCTAAACTGGGGCCTTTCATGCATGTGAGATGTGAACCCAGAGTGCACCTACCCCACCACTGTAATAAAAGTTGGAACCTACATTTACCTTTTGAAGGTTACAATGAGACTCTGCAGCAAACTTCCATTGATATCCCCGACGGACAGAGACTACCAGATTAGATTCACCATGGGTCAGAAATACGTTGGTATCTATGATCATAAGTAGCCATTGTTAATACGTTCTTCCAGCAGCAAAAATTCTTGAGGATCTCACTCAAGTGTTACAAATTCTGGGTCTACTTCATAAGCCTTCCTTCTCTGTTCTAGAAATGGAAAATTATAATATTCAAATATCCAGAACAGACATTCCAATACCATAGTATCAAGATCAAATAATTTCATATCCACTAGCAAGCAAAGATGAATCAGATTCTATAGATGATTGTCTAGTAGTATAGGTGAATGACAATACCCTAATAAGAAGAAAAATACAGAAGGAGAGAAGGCAAGAAGGAAAGAGAGAGGAAGCAGTGAGCAGTACATTTGGGTAGGACAGGGAGTCAAACTGGATAATTTATGCCTACATCCATGGCTCTTCCATGGCAGAAGACCTGAAAAGCCCATATTGGACATGAGCAGTGTGATTTGGTAGAAATCGTGATTGATTTAATGTCAGAGGATTTGGCTAGGAATGTGACCTAAGTGAGTCACTTAACCTTGGCCCTGGTTTCATTTTTAAAATAAAGGCATTAGACTAGATTATCTTTATATTTCCTTCAAGATCTAATGTAGTGTGATTCCATTTCTCTTCTTGCTGTGAGCAATTATAATCAAATCAATGACAAAAAAGAACCTCTGCAGATTATCAGATTAATGAGGATAAAATGAAATCCAAGATTTAAAAGCTCTTTAAAAAGTATCACATGTTTTACACGAGTTAGGTATTATTATCTCCATTATTAATACAAAGTATCTGATGTAGAAATTCTAAAATACAGAGGACTTCAGATAAAATTTCCGAATATCTAACAGCAAGCCCATCCATGTATTTCTTTTCTTTTTTTTTTTTTTTTAAATATTGTATTTATTTGACAGAGAGACACAGCGAGAGAGGGAACACAAGCAGGGGGAGTGAGAGAGGGAGAAGCAGGCTTCCCACCAAGCCGGGAACCTGATGCGGGGCTCGATCCCAGAATCCTGGGATCATGACCTGAGCCGAAGGCAGACGCTTAACGACTGAGCCACCCAGGTGCCCCCCATTCCATGTATTTCTATTTAAGCAAGTATCCAATTTGATATGTACTTAAACTTTACTATATCTTTCCAAATCTCCTCCTAGGGTTATTTTGAAGTTCCATAATGGAGTGGTAAGTTGTTTATGTTTATGATTACCTTCTCAACTTGACTGGCAGTTTCTTTAGGAATGTGCCACTCAATTATGTAGAGCTGATGTCATATGAGAATAGATGATGAATATTCCTTACAAACCGTAAGAGGTATACACACTCCGTGTTCCCTGTAAACTATAATGGGCCATGTAAACTGCCTCGCAAACTAAAGAACAGAAAGTGAAGGAATAAGCGCTCAATGAACTTTGGTTAAATTTAAATTTAAATCTAAAAATGTGTGCAGAGCAAAGGTGGCATGTGTATAACAGTGTGTCTACCAGCGAATCCTTCTCAGGCCTATTGCAAGAGTTTGGTAACAAGCCTAGAATCAAAACACAAAAGGATGACTTTAACCCCATCACTAGAGTCAGAATCCAATAAATATTAACATGCCAAAGATGTCTAGAGAAGACGATGATCTGGTGTCCCAAATCCTAATAAGAAAGGTAAAGAGAGCACTACAAGAAACAAATATTAATGAAAGTAGCAAAAAGTAAGAGAAAAGATACTTTTTTCCTTTTCAGCCATCAGTGGCTGAACAGCCACGGCCATTCTCTAGTTTATCAGCTGCTTTGTCTATGTCTCTGCAAAATGTCTAAAAATAAAACAAATGGAATGCAATTTATTTATGAAAACTACAACATTCCATAATCTCACATTTTGCCATTTTATCAGTATCACAATGATATAAATTTGAATCCTTTGACTCACTCTCAATGTAAAACTGAAACAGGAAAAAAAACACAACAGAATTGGAACACCTGGGTCACTCAGTCAGTTAAGCATCTGCCTTCAGCTCAGATCACGATCCCGGAGTCCTGGGAGTCCCACATCCAGCTCCTTCCTCAGCAGGGAGCCTGTTTCTCCCTCTGCCTGCCACCCCCCTCCCCTGCTTGTGGTTTCTCTCTCTCTCTCTCTCTTCCTCTCTGACAAAAAAATAAAATCTTTTTAAAAATGCAACTGAATAAAGAGTTCCAAAAAGTAAAATAATGCTTTTCTTATGCACTCAGTCTCCAATCCACTCTTTACAGATATCCTGATCACACAATTTGATGAAATCTATATGAGCTTTTTTGTTATCAATCTCCTACCAAAACTTTTTTCAATATATATTTTTTTATTTTATTTTATTTTATCTACAGGGCACCTAGGTGGCTCAGTGGGTTAAAGCCTCTGCCTTCGGCTCAGGTCATGATCCCAGGTCCTGGGATCCAGTCCCACATTGGGCTCTCTGCTCAGCAAGGAGCCTGCTTCCTCCTCTCTCTCTCTCTCTCTCTCTCCCTGCCTCTCTGCCTACTTGTGATCTCTGCCTGGCAAATAAATAAATAAAATCTTTAAAAAATTTAAAAAATTAAAAAAAAAAAGATGTTATTTACTTATTTGACAAAGATCACAAGTAGGCAGAGAGGCAGGCAGAGAGAGAGAGGGGAGAAAGCAGTCTCCCTGCTGAGCAGAGAGCCCAATGCGGGGCTCGATTCCAGGACCCTGAGATTATGATCTGAGCTGAAGGCAGAGGCTTAACCCACTGGTGCCCCCCCACCAAAACTTTTAATCACTACAAACTTGAATTCCCTTCTACAATATTCTTGCAATTCTTCTGAGTCCTTTAGTTGGTAAGTCATTTGTTTTTTGGTTTTTTCCTTCCTATCACTTTAAATTCACAATCTTGCTATTACTGGCCAAACTACAACATCCTTTAAAAAGAAAAGCAAAAGAAAATGTAGGTGACTCTAAGAGATTACTATAAACCATTCATTAGTAAAATTCAATACATTGAACACTTTTGCTAGTAATTCTAATACTTTCCTATTTGTTGATTGGGCATACTTGGGTTTTCAAAGCAATTTACTAACAAAATGTCTATTACAGTTAGACACAGTAAGTTAGCCTATAATTAGAAGGTATGGGATCTCACCAGGCTTAATTGGGAATGTCTGACTTTTATCTGTTTCCTAGATGAGAGGAAGCAACCTGCATTAGGGGAGAAGTTCAAAATGTCAATTGGTAGAATGCACACGATACCTGTGTAATGGCAATCAATTCATCATCAACCTCTTTGTCGTGATGACTTTGTCAACTGTTTGTTCATTAGTTTCTCATGCACAAACACTGCAGACAGATATCAAATCATAATAAATGCCAGCCATTACAGAATAGGAGGAACAATGTAAATAAGACTTAAAATAAAAGAGAAATATAAAAAATATTTTTAATTTAAATCTTTTCCTTTTGATAAAGTCTCTTAACTTCTATGCCTCCAAATCTCATTTCAGAAACTTGTAACAGAATCGCTGAAGTAATCTGTTATTACTAATACTACCCTGCAATGACACTTGTAGTAATGCGAACCTATATCCCCATCATCATCACAATCAGCATATTTACAGGATGGGCCACTGACATTCAAATAAATGGAAATGGTACTTCTAAAATGAATACACTTAGAGAATACACCCTTTAAAATTATATTTATAAACTGGTTTTGGAGGGTTGTTTTTGTAAAAGATTTTATTTATTTATTTGACAGAGAGAGCACGTGCACAAGGAAAGGGAGCAACAGGGGAGGGAGAAGGAGAAACAGGTTCCCTGATGAGCAGGGAGCTTGACATGGGGCTCAATCCCAGGACCCTGGAATCATGACCTGAGCCGAAAGCAGACATTTAAATGACTAAGCCACCCAGGCACCCCTTGAGGGTTATTTTTAATAGGAAATCCTTCTGGTGGATTTTGTATAGGGTTTACCTTGGAAAACATTTTAAATATAACTTTTAGGAAACATATTTACTACTAGAATCTACAAATTCCTAATTTAGTCCAATTATCTTTGGGTTTACTTAGATTGTTGCTCTGACCTAGGTCCTGTCTACCATATCATCACTATATCATGGCAACATTGTCCATCTGATTAAGAAAAACCGCACAATGGGCACCTGGGTGGCTCAGTCGTTAAGCATTTGCCTTCGGCTCAGGTCATGATTCCAGGGTTCTGGGATCAAGCCCCTCATCGGGCTTCCTGCTCTGCCGGAAGCCTGGTTCTCCCGCTCCCACTGCCCCTGCTTGTGTTCCTTCCCTCACTCTGTCTGTCTCTGTCAAATAAATAAATAAAATCTTAAAAAAAAAAAAAGAAAGAAAAGAAAAAGAAAAACCATACAAGCTCTGAAAATTTAATGAGCTCTGCTCTGTAAAGTGAGTCTGAGGGACAAAGAGCTGGTGTTATTGTGTGTTGGGGTTGAGGGTGGATGTGCCTACAAAGTTGCTGGCAAACATTTAGTGATGATTTTCAAACTTACAAAATAAAGAATTCTCAGGACTCTATGTAAAGAGAGAAGAGGTAAAACATGGAAAGTTTCAATATACAAATTATCCCTAAATGCATTTACCACAGAATATGACCTTCATCTTTTCCTATTAACATCTGGTAACAGCTAGCTAAGCTAGTTGACCACATCCTGTGGTCATTTATCAGGAAAAAAGAAGTGAAATATCCTAAATCCCAAAAAAAAGAGTGCAAAGGAGAAGAAAGCCAAGGAACATGGATAATTTCAAATTCCTAAATAACCTAGTGGTGGCCACATTTTACTAAGATCTAGGATGCACAGCTCTATTGAGTTCTCAGCCCTTGATTTAGGCTTTAGGAACAGGGTATGCTTTCCCTCGAAGAGAAGGAAACCGGAAGGCCCTTATTATGTAACACTAATGGAAAAGCTGCTCCTCTCCGCCAAAATGGTGATGTTTCACGTGGTTGAAAATAACCACAGTTGCCATTTGTATCAACTTCTCTGCCAAACTCTCAAAACATAATATATTATCCTACTTTTTCAGCAGAATAAAAACTTTTTTTCCAATGATAAGGCCTAAAATATGTATTTCCCAAAGTCATTCTGACATACCTATTCCAGCCATTCTCTGTATTATAGTTGGCCACATACACCTGTGTCACTGTACGTTCAACGCAACTGACCAAGCATTTACTTAATGTTGTGGCTAAAAGCACAGGCTTCGGAATCAGAGACCTGGGCTCCACGTGTGAGATGGTTTTTTTATTAATCATGTGAATTTGAACAATGGACTTAACTTCTTTGAGCCTCAGTTTTCTCATATATAATATGGGAATAATAAATTCCTGTAAAGATGAAATAGGATAATGTATGTAAAGTACATAGCATCTTGTTCCTTGACCTGTAGAATATGATAATCCCACTCCCTAGAGTGGTCTTTGTACCAGGTCAGTTTGTTGTTTTTTCTAAATCATTCTATATTTAATTCTGCTTTTGCTTCAACTGCTTTTTCTTTCTTCTTTCTCTTATCCACCTTTTTTTTTCCTCTTGTTTTTTTCCTCCACCTACCCCCCAAATCTTTCTCTCCCAGGTCAAAGTGGGTAGAGGAGTACAGGGAGAAGGAAGATGTGAAGAGACAGTTAATTTCACAATCCTCTCCCTTCCATCTACCTCACACGCACATACACACACACACACACACACACACACACACACTCAATACTTGGTTTTAATTAATTCAAATAACACTGAGTGACACAAGACTATTTTAGCTACAACACTGGCTCACATATTTAAGTTACCAAATCTGAGTCACACATTTTAAATACAGATACATATATCAATATATATGCATATTTGGCTCTACTACCTTTTACCTTTTGGCAACAAAGCCTTCTTAAAATTAGAAAACCAAATGAAAATAAACACTTTTTAGCTACCAAGTTAAGCCAAATAATATTGTGATTTTGCAAAGTACTAAAAAACAAATATAAATATTCAAGAAATTAAATCCCTGAGCCTCTGTGGATTCCACATCAGACAGTAACACTTTAATGGCTATTTCTTAGGCTGAAGAAGGACAATCAGAAGAAACACAACCTGCAAGTCATACAAACAGCAGCATTTGATTCCAAAACAACTTCCGCTTTGGTATACAAAACATACGAATCGACACACATACATCTTATAAAATATTTGTATAAGATAAACATTTTCAAGATAATATCATTAACCAAAACATTCATCATAGACATACTCTGCCCAAAAACAAGAAAATAATTTAATTCCTAAAATTAGTATGAACTTATTTTTATTAAAATTTGAAATATTAAATTCTACACTTTAAAAAATACAAACTATAAAAATTATGCTGAACTCTTTTCCAAAACAATCAAAAGTATAGAATCAGAGTCATCCAATTTCCTTCAAAAGTAAAAATATAAGATCCAATCAATAGGATCTGCTATATCAAAGATTCTTGTAGAGAAAAATTTCTTTGACTTTAGATCATTGAAACAAGGAGTATGGGGCTGTTTTAATCACCTCCAAGACTGCCGGAAGCACAGCAAGTACGTTAAAAAAAAAAAAAAACCTGACTCAGAAAACTTCATCCATTATGATTCCAGAGTATATTAGCATATTAGCCAATTAGTAACTTTCTTCTTAATCGGAGCATACGAAAGTATCTATAATAAAATCTATAGTAAGAGAATGATTTATAAATTTTGTTTTGCGTGTCTATCAGGGTACTTTTAAGGACAACAATGATAACACAATATTCTGTGGATGAATTACACACTTGAACTTACACCACCCTCCTTATTCCCTTACCTGTTTAGTGACAAAGACCCCACCTTTATTTTCAGCTTTGTCTGCCATACTGAGCAGCTAACTCCTGTCTCTCTCTCTCTCACCTGAATGATTGATAAAATACACTCTCAACGCCTATCACAAAGTTTGTGGATCTATTCTTTCACCAAAAATCTACCAGTTCAAGGAGCAGAAGAGCTTTACTAGTCTAACATGTTCAACAAGAGTATATCCTGGGGGCATTGACCTAATAAGAACCAAGTATAAAATCACTGTACTCAAATGTCCACAGATCAAGGAGTATATTTTCTTTCTTTCAGGAATTCTTTAAGAGCCGTAGTTTTACCATGGTACTCTCCTCTTTAATTCATTTTACATTTTGGTAAACACAAATGCAATACCAGGTTATATTATAGAAAACAGGAATATATAGCACAAGCTTTTTTCTTTAGCTTTCTTATATATATGAATAGCTTTCTTCTTCAATTAAATAATAAACTCCAGCTTGTATAGACCATGAGTTTTAGTCCCTCACAAAGTACTTGACATATAAGAAGTGCTCCACAAGAAGTTTTATTCATCCGTCTAATATTTATTGAGCACCTATCATGCAGCATTCCCTGAGCGAGGCATAGAAATACAGTCAAAGACATACACAGTCTTTGCGCCTATGGAATGTGCTGTGCAGAAGAGGAAACTTAAAGCAAATATTTGTTTACCCTTGGTTCGCCAATTATCCACCGAATATTCACTGTAAGTCAAAAGTGAATAATCCCCCAAATATCTTTCTATATAGAATTGTGACCACTGTTCTGAATAAACAAAGTTCCTATGGGAGAGGCATTTGGTCACCACAGCACGTCTTTATGATTTCAAGCAAGAAATATTTGTTGAGCTCTTACAAGAGTAAGAGCTTTCACTGAGGTCTTCACTGATCCTGTCCCCTTACTAAGAGTTCTTCTGCATCCCATGCCTCTGCACAAGATTCCCCTTTTACTATCAGTGCACACATGCTTTACCATCCTCCAGGTGTCCATGCTACTAAAGCCCACTCCTCTGTAATGAAACTGTCTCCAGAATTATAAGAACAAAATTCAGATACACAAGTCAGGTAACAAAAATCTTGCGTTGTAAAAATACTATAGAATTTTTGGCTGATTATCAGGGAAGCGGAGGACTCCGAAAATATTTCAGTGGCTGGTACCTGCTTATTGTAGTCTTCCAAGGTCTGTTATCAAAGGGAGCAGCAGAAGAAATAATACTGTCTCCAGTTACTACTGCAAAAGACTGCTTGGGCACCTGATCCACCCAGCTTTGCGATATACCTTGTTCAATGAGGGAGAGGGTGGACCGAGGGCAGGTCCCTCCAGATATAAAATATGATTCTAAAGTGAGCTAAACTGCTTCTAATAAAGACCTTCTGTTAATAACACTTCTGGATTTGATGGATCACGTCAGTGGGACAAATAAAAAGATGTTCTTGTGAATCGAGGGTGGTGGCTCGTCCTGCCTAAGGATCAAAAAGGAGGGATCCAGCCCGACCCCTAGGCTCCCTCCAACCCACTTCCTAGTGCTGGAAAGGAGCCTCCAGGGCCTCCAAAACAATTAAAGCTGGGTCTGCTCTCTCAGGAGGGGAGGTCTGCATGGGAAAGCCGGCAGGCATGGCAAAGCCCTTCCACTAGCCAAGTGCTGGCATAAGGGCTAGGCTGTGACATTACATGCTAGAGGACAAAATCACAAAAGCAAAGTAGGGAGAAATTTGAAACCTGTTCTCCTTCTTCACCGCAGTCTAGCCTCCAGTCTCCACTTCAAACAGCAGCCCCTCCAAATCAAGCAACAAAAGGCAAGCGATAAGATAAGCCCACCACTGAGCGTGCACAGGAAGATGGGCCGGAAGGGTAAGTCATTTCTTTGAGCTCATCTCACATGCAGCCAGCTGAATATAAATTTCCCTCTATCTCATCAAGCTCTCACTGTTTGGCCTCCTCTGACTGATATTGGCTCATCATACTTAATCTAGGGTGAAATTTCCTCGTCTGAGCTAAATTACTCGCAGCCATCAAGGGAAGCGATATTTATTTTTCGTGGGGCTAATGACCTGTCCCCCAGACCCACCCACTGATGGTTATTTACTGGGGCCCAGATGCTTGAGCTCAAAATGAGTGCTAATGTCAGCAGGTGCCATCCCTCATTCAGCTCAGTGATTGAATTGGAGCGATCCCATTGACACTGACTCTGTGACTTTTAAGGCCATTACCCTCAGCCAGAGATGAACCTCTCATCATGGCTGTGACAGTGACAGCTGATTAGCGACAAATTACAAGCAGGAAGGGGCAGAGGCTTTATTGGGCAGGGCAGGACCAGTGGTAAGGGTGAGAAGTGTGGGGAGAAAGAACAGGAGGTAGAGAGAGAGATGTAGAAACAAGAGGAGAGGAAGCAGAGAGAGAACCCTCCAACACTCCTCCTCTTTTCTGTGTGTGCTTTCATCAATTCTCAACTATGAGCCCAAATATATTTATGCTTTGCCTTTATTTATATATGACATTTAAACACACAGAGATTCAGATGTATACAAACAAATGCTCATGGTTCAACATAAAAACTTTGAACAGACAAGAACTCTCATTTAGGGAATTTGGGTAGGAAAAAAGAATATAATTTTAAAAAACAATAATCCATAGACTATTCAGACAAAAGGATTTTTTATTAAACAAAGCAAATAACTATTTTTTCTTCTTGCATATTTGAAATCATACAGACCAAAAAAAATCTTTTGAAATTTGCTTAAAAACTGTTTTTATAGTTTGTAGCCAGATTGCTTTAGTAAAGCCTTATGTGAATTGCTGCTTGAAGAACATGAATGTAAAGTTCTAAATATTATCTTAAACCGAAGCTCATTTTAAAAAGCCATTCATTTCCTCAAACTGTTTACTCACTAGACTTTAAATCAAAGCTTTTGAATTTTAAACTTAAATACAAGAATTAAAAATTATTTTCTGAAAACCCTTTATTTTTTTTTTTTAAGATTTTCTTTATTTATTTATTTGACAGAGATCACAAACAGGCAGAGAGGCAGACAGAGGGAGAGGGAGAGGAAGCAGGTTCCCCGCTGAGCAGAGAGCCCAATGCGGGGCTCGATCCCAGGACCCTGGGATCATGACCTGAGCTGAAGGCAGAGGCTTTAACCCACTGAGCCACCCAGGCGCCCCTCTGAAAACCCTTTAATTTGAAAGGGTTTTTTCCATTTTCTGTTAGGTGTGAGGATGGGCTTGGAGTGTTTTATATTTGTGCAAATGATTCAGAATCTTAATATGCAGAATGGGAAAGTCAGATAGAGAATTCTAGACCACTTGGGATTTTGAAAGCCAAAACCTGAAGACTCAAAAGGAACACCGACAGTAAGCTATGTCAATCATACCTCAATCAATCAATCAATCAATCAACAGAACACTAACAATGATTTTTAAAAATTTTTTTCAAAATTTTTTACGGAGTATAGTTGACACACAACGTTCCATTAGTTTCAGGTGTACAACACAGTGATTCGACTTCTGCATAGGTTGTGCTAGGCTCACAAGTGCAGCTACCATTTGAAGTGACACTGGTTTTTGAGGCCTGGACCCTTCTTACTAAGCAGCAGTTTGGATAAATGTCCCATGTTCCTGACACTACATGTAACCACTTGAGAATAGGGCTCTAAGAGCAGCCTCGGCTTTTCCTCAGCAGAGCAGCCTGCCTACTGGCTCCCTCTTTCTAAAACAAACACCTGACCAGGTCACTGTCCTGCTCAAAATCCTTCAGTGGCTTCCAGAACCCCTTAACATGAGCCATAGGCCCTGGCTAATCTGCCTCAGGCTGTCCTCTCCAAAGTCAATGCCCAGTATTCCTCATATAACATTCTATGACCAAGCTATACTGAACGTCCTGGGGTAATTTCAGTGTACCCTGCCCTCCCTTGTCCTTGGGCTCTCAAGCATGTTACCCAGAATACTCATTGTCCTTTCCCCAAACTTTGCTGACCCTTCGCATCCTACAAGTCAAAGACTAGACAGCACTGCCAACAGGAAGCTTTCCTTCACCTCTCAAGGACAGCTGGGTAGATGTCTCTCCCCGCTTGGGACTCCTTAAGAGCCCTGTAAAAGCACTTCCTGCACTGTATTCTGACTACTCATCTCTGTTTCCCTCACTAGCATCTAAAATTTGTTCACTAGTAGATCACTGCTCCCTGCAAGTGCTGTGCACAAAATAAAGACTCAATAGTCATTGATCGCCCAGATGAGCAAAATGAATTAAAAAACTAACAGTGAGTTCCTGGTACCTGGGAGATTGTTAGCAGCCTCCATAGCGAGAGGACTGCACCTTCAAGACAAAGCGGGCCTTGGATTTCAAAAGGGACCCTGGGCCTCCACCAGGTCCCAGAATTCTCCTCTTCATGCACTCCTTCTGACTTTGACATCATATCTTCCTGAACTTTTTCCTCACATTTACCATATGAGCTGGATTTCTCTAGGGAGCTCACCAACTGTGTCTTACCTGCTTCCACCCTGATTACCGTTCCCAATGCCCTCCATAGCCTCCCAGCACCTGACTCTGAACCCAGGTTATCTCAGCCTCTCCTCGACTACTCTTGCTTCACTGACAGCAACGCATGATCATGGGCTGGGTATTTTTCTCTAAAAGGCAGAAGACATGGCTCTGTACTAAAGCAATACAGAGGAATAATCCTTTTCTGATGACAGGATCACATAGCTTTTTCAAATGCTGTGTATGTAAGAGTTTTACCCCTCCCTCAACCCACCTGAATCATATTCCTATTGTAGGAAGAAAGAGAGACAAAGTTCTGGAGAGCCAAAACCATAGCTGCTATTTATAACCAAGGTAACTTGGACCACAAAGCCAAGGTTATGGCAAAGTAAGATACTGCATAGAAAGCCAAGGTATAAAAAAAAAAAGACAAGTGGAGTTGAGAGGCTCACTGAAACTGAGTGGGGTCAGAGGCATCTATCTGAATCTGAATATGAAACCAGAAAGATAAAAGCAAATGCAAGGGAATCAGGAGGAAGGTGAAGCCACTTTCAAGGCCATACCCCAGAGTGGGCATGTGTATGAGTCACCAGGGAACACCGAGAGCCTAGGTGAGCTCAGAACAAGGAGACAGGTGCAGAGCTTAAGCAATGAGAAACTATGTGGCATTAATGACCACTTAGAGCAGCATGGCCCTGAACGAGCTACTCAATCTCTCTAAACCTCAGTTTTTCGCCTGAAAAAATAGGATTAATCATATATATCTAACAGATCTGTTGTAAGAATCAAGATAACATACATAAAGTTCTTAGGCTGCTTACATTCTATACCAAAAGAAAAAAGAAAAAAAAAGTGCTTAGGCCACTACCTGGCACTTATTAAGTTTTTAATTAGTGACCATTGTTATCGTTGTTGCTAATGCTGTTATTTAGTTATTGATTCGGAAAGTGGCCCAGATCACACCCATATATTTTTCTTCACATGCCTGTAGTATTATTCAAGCAGTATTACTTAAGATTAGACCTGTTGGGGTTTGGCAGGTCAATAATGAAATCACCCTGTTCTCTGTCCTGAGCTTGGAACTAATAAAGAAGTAGACGCGTAAGTCAGACAGATGGAGATCAAAATGTCAATTGTATTACTGGTAAAGTTGGGCTGAAGAACACGGGTGATCTTTGCATCCACAAAGCTGGCTGACACTCCCCTGAATGAAACACACACCTGGGCACAGGCACCTGGACCAGCACAGGGCAGAGCTATGCTGCCAAGTTCACTGCCGAGTGAGGTGAGCTTACTGGACTGCACTCCCTATGCAGGCCTGGGATAGTCTGGGCCCTGCTGTTTGCTTCTCCTCCTAACTCACCTCTCAGGACAGACTCTTCTCCTTCTCCAGGGACAGAGAAGGGCCAGCAGGGATCCTCTAATCAACCTACTGCCTGGAGACAGGAGTAGGGAGTAAGTGCTCCTACCAGGCATGGCCATAGCCACTGTGCCCCCAGAATGTCTGGTTCAGACCCCACTTAAGAATATGTATGTCTCAGTCCACCAAAACTCATGGAACTATGGGTTTCGTGTTAGCCTAATTTTTCTTTCTTGAAAGAAAGCACCATCTAACTGTTTAATTTCGTAACTTGCTATGAGAGATACTGAAGGATTGTGGGTTTTCCACAGTGGCCTTTGCACACCCTTGTGCCCTGTCACTGCTCCTGCCCATCCTCCTGCACAGGGCCTTAGCCCCTAATTGCTCCTCTCCAACCCTCCGGATAAGATCCAAATTGCCCAACAATCACTGCTTGGCCACAGAACAAATTCCATGTCCCCTGAGAACTGTACGTAATGAAGTATTCCGGAACCTGGATGAACTCTTGCCAGCCCCTTCCTACTAAGTCTCAGAAAACATTCCACATCTTTCTCCAAGTTCAAATGCTCCTTCAGAGTCTCCTCAAACCTAGCCTTCTCCAATAATGACCTCGGCAAGGGTTGCTCTAGTCTATTTACACCCACACTGGAATTCTCTGTGGGATCGTTCTACAAGATTCATGGCCTCAAACTGGCCCCTGTTCAGTATCACTGCAACGTGTCTTAAACAAATGTGATATATGAATCCACCGAACCAAAACATCTTAGAGAAGTATAAAACTCTAGGTCTGAAAGGAACCATTTACCTCACAAATAAATAGAGTTTTTTTAAATGGCCCTCATGGACTGAAGCTGAAAACTACCTATTTAACTACGGCCTTCTCAGCAAATTCAGAGAGTTTAATCTATTAACCTCAACATGCTTTTAAGCTTGGCATGGCAAAATGCTATATATTAGAAGGTCCACATAAGAAAACCTCAAAGATTAAAAAAAGAAAAAAAAGAAAAGAAAACCTCAAAGATGACGAATAAAAAATACTTCACCGACATAATCAAATCAATATAGTCCACTTCCCACAGTGCTTATCGCTCCAAATAAGTCAAAAGACCACTTGTTCAAAACCTATTTTGCGCATCAAAAATCAAATGGTAAAAAATGACAACAGCAGTACATTTTGTGGTATTTCAGATAGCCATGCCATGAAACCGTCCCTCAGTCTCTGAGTCCAGCCTGCCGAAAGTTAGAGCAGTAGTAGTATTACCCATAGACTGGGAAAAGAGAATGAGACTGCGACCCCAAGAAGGGCCCGCTCAGGGTAGGGCTGTGAAACCAAGTATCCGAACATGATAATGTCCCACTCACCATCCTGACTGGTCAATTTGGATGACATATTTTGGGCATCTTTGCCGATTCCATGACTGCAACTTGTACACCGTCCACAAATCCCCATCTGCAGCCACAGATGGTCCACAATTTTTTTCCCGTGTTTATAACAGCTCTTGGGGGTGGGGGGAATGAAGGTTTCACAGCCAAGCTGCCCTAGTCAGGTGAGTGTTCAGCCCTGCTGAACTACAGTATATCTAAAAACCAAATTTACAGAACTATACTTATTCAGTGCTGGCAAACTGGGTCTCAGAAGATTATGCTGCACAAACATTACCCAGCAGAAAATCATCTTTGGCACATTGCATACCACTGATCTTTAAAAACTGGTAAATGAAAGGACACTTTCTTTTTAGAATAATTTATATTTCCAACTGTGGACTGGACACCATAAAGCTATGCTCTCCAGTACAATGGCCACTAGCCACACTTGGCTATTTAAAGTAACTAATATTATATAATACTAAAAATTTATTTCTATCACACTAGACACATATAAAGTACTCAATAGCCACATGTGGCTAGTGGCTAGTTTATTGGACAGCAGAGAAAGAACACTCCTACCACCACAGAAATTTCTATTGAACAGTACTGTCTCCAGGGGAAATGGTTAAACAGCTGTGGATATTTCTGCCACAATTTTTATTGACTCTTAACACCTCTTAAGTTGCTCAATGCTTTTTTTCTGTCTTCAAACATCCTACAAGATGTTTTGTTTTTTTTTACTATAATATCAATGGCTTTTTTTTTTGAAAGACACCAGAATAAGTTTCCTAAGAAAACTTGAAAACCCCTGGTGACCATTGTCAACAGACAATTTAAGGAACTGAATATTAATGTAGACTTTCATTTTGACATATAGACTTGGAACAAATGTACGGTTCCATTAACTTTCCTATACTTTATTTAGCTAGTTCACACTTGTAAACAGCTAACCTACCTTACTTAATGAACATAACAGCTAGCAAAATGCTAAGCATTCCCTATTCTAACACTCACAACACAAATGTATTGTTCTTATCATATCCACATCCCAGTTTTATTCATGAGAAAGTTAACATTTAGAGAGTTAGTTTATTAATTTGTTAAAATATTTCAGCAGTGACAGGACATGAACCAGGTCCATCTAACAACAAATTCTTTGCCTCTAACCACTATGCAAGATTGTCTCTTGATGAGTTAGGTGCTTTATAAAAGCTCATGGGAGCTTTTCCAAACAATGGGCGGCGAGCGTGCACACCTGTATTACAATTCCTTAACTCTTTCCATGGAGTCTATGATGTAAGAATGAAACAGACTCTGGTAGCTACACCAGTCATTGGCCCTCAAGCACGATACTTTTAACTTTACCCAGAATCATAAGTGAGGAAAACTTCCCAAAAATCCAGAGAAATCCTAATTGATCACCTGACATTGCAATGAAAATAGTTTACATTCATAAACCCACACCCACACACACACACACACACACAGTCTGGCAAACAATGTTTACAGCTTTTACCTTTCATTGGTGATTGATTTCCCCTCCACCCTTCTTTTAAAAAAATATTGAAACTGAAAAATAACATGTAAGAAAGACTAACATGTATGTTAAGAGATGGCTAAAAGAAAAGTTCGCCATTGCTCCATCAAAGATTTAATCATGCAGTTTTTCACAGGAAGACTGACTCACATCACTGGTGTCATTAACAAGACTTCCTTTCTGCCGACTGTTGTACTTCTTGCTCTGTGCCAGTTGGCTGCTGTCTTCCATAGCTGAGGCAGCTGCATTTCAGCAGTGAAAGAGGCACAAAGAGACTGAAAAGCCTACTGGGAACTCTAAAAATTAAAGGAATTTTGTGCTTGTGTGCACACCGGAACAGGGTATAAGTAAACCTTCTCTTGCTAGGATATATGGATTATGTCATAAAAGAGTACAGATAAGCTAATGGAAATCCCTAAAGAAAAAACCTAGAGAACAATCTACCCATTTCTAATATTTTATGTTTCTCTTCTTCAGGCAGAAATGGCACTATTATTGCTCCTGTCATTAGCCCACCTCAAACCTGTTTTAAACACTATTACACAACATAGTCCCATGAGTGTTGCACACTGTATGACCTGAAGGGGAACTAACCACAGGATAAATCACATATTTATATATTTATTTAAATAATAAAGCAACATCCTTTTAAATAAATCAGGGTATTATGATAATATTCCATCAAATGATAGTAAAGATTTTGAGGAAAGCACGCCTTTTAAGAGTATTTATTTATTTATTTGAGATTGAAGATTATTTATTTATTTATTTGATGCTCAACCAACTGAGCCACACAGGCACCCTTTATATTCAAAATTGCCATTGGAGCAGGTTGGTGGTTATTCCTTAATAATTCTACATAAAGATATATATATATTTTTTAAGACAAAAATACACTTGTTGGGATGCCTGGGTGGTTCAGTTGTTAAGCGGCCAACTCTCAATTTCGGCTCAGGTCATGATCTGAGGGTCCTGGGATCAAGCACCTGTCAGGCTCTGCGCCCAGCAAGGACTCTGCTTCAGGATTTTCTCTCTCCCTCTGCCCCTTCCTCCACTTGTTCACTCTCTCTCTAAAATAAATAAATAAACCTTTAAAAAATTATACTTGTTAATATTGCTATTGTTTGTATATATATGCTCTAACTCCTTTATCCATTTATCTATTGATGGACAACTTAGCCTGCTTCCATAGCTAGACTACTGTAAATAATGTTGTAATAAACATAGAGGTGCATCTATATCTTTTTGAATTAGTGTTTTCATTTTCTTTGGGTAAACACCCAGCAGTGGAATTACTTGATCATATGGTACTCTAGCCTTAAAAAAAAGAAAAAAAGAGTAAAATCTTACCACTTGCAAAAATGTGGATGGATCTACAGGGTATAATGCTAAATGAAATTAGTCAGTCAGAAAAAGACAAATGCCATATGATTTTATTCATATGCGGAATTTAAGAAACAAATGAACAAATAAAAAAAGAAACAAAAAAACCACACTCTTAAATATAGAAAACTGGTGGTTGTCAAAGGAAAGATAGGTAGGAGAAAGAGGGAAATAGGTAAAGGGAATAAAGACTACATTTATCATGATGAACACTGAGTAATGTATAGAATTGTTGAATCACTATATTGTACACCTGAAACCCATATAATATTGTATGTTAATTATACTGGAATTAAAAAATAAATGAATAAAAATATTTTTAAAATATTGTAATTTTTTATCACAAAAACATGCTTTTTACCTCTTAATTAAAATAAAATATATTCAAGAATATGCCTGTTTGAGTCAAGTTATAAAACCCGTAAACCATGAAAGTATTCATTTATTTATTCATCTGTTCATCCAACATATATTTGTTAAATGTCTGTTATAAGCCTGGCAACATGCTAAGTACTAAGTACATAACAATAATTAAAATTCAGGGACGCCTGGGTGGCTCAGTTGGTTAAGCGGCTGCCTTTGGCTCAGGTCATGATCCCAGCGTCCTGGGGTCGAGTCCCACATCGGGCTCCTTGCTCGGCGGGGAACCTGCTTCTCCCTCTGCCTCTGCCTGCCTCTCGGCCTACTTGTGATCTCTCTCTCTCTCTCTGACAAATAAATAAATAAATCTTTAAAAAAAATAATTAAAATTCAAACATAAAGCAAAACTAATAAAATTAACAACGAAATTTTTTGTGCAATGAGACAAGTTGATATTAAAGCTCAGATTTTAAAAGAAAACATGAAAAATTAGTACAAAAACAATAGAAAAAAAGAGCTATTGGGGAATGAGACATGAAAGATATTGAACATACTGTTAAAATAAAAAACAGAGACCAGCATTAAAAATTCCTTGAGAAGACAAAACCAGTTTAGTCACACAAGCTTAATTTAGCTTATTTTGCAAGACTAAGTTGACCTGGACCATGTCTTGCTTAAGCCTCTGAAAATCAAAAACAAAACATAAACTGTTTCTAAAATGGATATGAGATGACCATTAACCTATTTATTCTCTATTATCTAAGAAAATTCTAATATTATAACTAATCCCTGTGAGGAAGAAAACATCATTGCCTTCCCATTGTATAAGCTGTTTATAGCAATATGCCGCCAAGCTTCATCATTTTGGTTTAAAAGTTCTCAGTATGCAAACTGCCTTTTTGGTTTGTGCACAATAAACTTTTTCTAATTACTACTTTGGTGTTTTGTTGGTTTTATTTCTGTTATTTATGAACTTTTTACACACTATAAATAAAACAGGAAGACTCTAGTGCATATAAAGTTAAGAAAGAAGAATATAGAGTCCAGAAATAGACATATAATATAGGTAACATTTCAAATCATTAGTGTACATATACTTTTTAATAAATCGCTTGGTACTACAGAATACATATTTTAAAAATAGGTAGAATATCTAACATCATATAGAAAAATAAATCCCAATGGATCAAGGATCTAATGCAAGAAATGAAATTATAAATATATAAGAGAGCAGATAGTAAAAAGCATTCTAAATTGAAATTCAGATTCCATGAAAGAAATAGTGATGGATTTTATTATATACACATTTAAGAAAATACCATAAGCAAAACCAAAACACAAGTAGGGGGAATGGCAGAGGAAGAGGGAGAAACAGGCTCTCTCCACTGAGCAGGGAGCCCAGTGCAGGGCTTGATCCCAGTATCCTAGGATCATGACCTGAGCCGAAGACAGATGCTTAAGCGACTGAGCCACCCAGTAGGTGCCTCACTAGTAAATAGAATTCTTAAACTCAAGGGAAAGAAAGATTCATAAATCTTACAGAAGAAAGGGCAAAATACACAGATAGACAATTGACCAAAAAAATTATTTAAAAATAGATCACAGATATACGAAAAGATGTTCAATGGCATACACATATAACTACACTGAATATTTTTCACATGTCAGAATGGAAAAAGTTCAGAAGTCTGATAGCATATTCTGCTGGTGAGGCTATGGAGAAATGGACACTCAAACATATTACTTCTGGAATGCAGAATGGTGTAGTGTGGGAAGGATAGTTTAATAATATCCAAGAAAACTCCGAATGTTTTTGCCCTTTAACATGGCAGTATTCCACATATTAATAAGGGAAGGGAGGGAAAACTGAATGGGAAGAAATCAGAGAGAGACGGAGGAACCATGACAGATTCTTAACCCTTGGAAACAAACTGAGCATTGCTGAAGGGGAAGTGGGTGGAGGGATGGGGTAACTGGCTGATGGGCATTAAGGAGGGCATGTAATATGATGAGCAGTGGGTTTTATATGCAACTGATGAATTACTGAACACTACATCTGAAACTAATGATGTACTGTATGTTGGTTAATTGAATTTAAACTTAAAAAAAATGGCAATAACACTTCTAGGAATTTGTCCTGAAAAATTCACTTCTAACATTATAATAAAACTATATATATATAAGTTATTCACTGTGGCCTTATCTGTAATTGCAACATATGGGAATATCCTAAATGCTCACATAAAAGAGACCACTGAATAAATGATGTCTATGAACTTTTAGTAAGAGATTTGTTGTCTATAATGTTGAGGGGGAAAAAGAGTATATAACATATAAAAGTATACAAAACATATAAAATGCACAGCCTTGGGTAAGAAAGATAGAGAAAGAAAATATACTTGTTTTTCAAAAGGAAACAAAAAGAAGGAAAACCAAAAATCAATCAAATTGGTTACTAGTGAGTGTTGGGAATAGGGGTGGGAACAGGATAAAAGAGATGAAGAGGAAGTGACAATTTTCTGAATATTTTATTATAGTTTTGATATTTTAAAACATATTAGTGTTTTATGTATTCAAAAGGATAATTAAATCAATAAGGATGAGAGAAACTACCAAAAATTAAATATAACTTTATTCATTCAATAATGAATATTCAGAGATATCAGCAATATGGCAGAATAATAGGTTCCAGTCCCCAAACCCCCACAGAATCACTGATTTTAACAACCACCCACAGGTAAGAAAACATTTATGGAGGCCCTGAAGTCCAATGAGAGGTTCCAGCAACAGAAAAAATTCTGAGAATAGAGACACTGAGAAGTTAGTAAGTTCATTCATATTATCCCTCCCCTAAAACAGCATAA
Organism: Enhydra lutris kenyoni; assembly: GCF_002288905.1. Taxonomy (NCBI): domain Eukaryota; kingdom Metazoa; phylum Chordata; class Mammalia; order Carnivora; family Mustelidae; genus Enhydra; species Enhydra lutris. The sequence goes on from NW_019154105.1 coordinate 4,086,915, forward strand.
CTCTATTCCAAGAGAGACCCCTTCAGGCTATGATTTTTGCCACAGAGCAAAGTAAAACTCAAGTGAGCATGTGACTTCTCCAGCCTTATGGGACACTTTGATAAAGGCCCACTTCTGTCTCACTCTACCAAAAACACATAGAGGATGAACACAAAAGAATAATCTTAGGGTAGCTGGGGGGAAAGAAACAGGGGCTCATAGTAACTCACTGTGGATCTCAGCTATGGATCATAGCAAAGCTCACAGTCAGCACCAAGAGCCCCGTCTATGAAACTCATAGGAAGCCTGAACTGTGAACCCCAACAACTAGTTTTTGCTTGTCCCCAACACTCCACATATCTACCCTACAGCCAGAACTCTATGCTCCTCTACAGATAGAGCATGGTAGCCTCCTCAGACAGTGCATGGATATCAGCCGCAACTTGATTCTGTTGGATTGGGAGGCATACAACCTTCAACATTTCAGGGCAAAATAAGTTGAAGTCTCTGGCACCCAGGTTAGTTTCATAGGACTGAAAGAAGGCACACAAATCTATGACTTTCCACTCAAAAAAAGAATAAGAGAAGTGAAGTGGCCACATGCACTGAAGAAGTCTGAGAGACCTTCAGAATCTCTAGATGGGCTGATAGGTGAAGGTTTTTCCCTCCTGATCAGTCAGCAGAGAATGGAGGAGGTGGGTGCTTTTCAAATGTAAAGTCAGCAACGCAAGGCTTAGAGGAACATAAAAAAATCAAGTAAATACAACAACAAAGGAAAAAAATAAAGTTCCAATGACTGACCGCAGATAAATGTAAATCTGTAAGTTACTTGACAAAACAATTCAAAATAACTGCCTTCAAGTGGGTCAGTGAGCTTTAAGGGGACACAGTATGACAAACTAGTGATATCAGAAAAATAGTAACAAAATCACAAGTTCAACAAAGATACAGAGACCATAAAAAAGAACAAAATGGAAATTTTGTAGCTAAAAAATGCAATGACTGAACTGGAAAACTCAAAAGAGAGCTTCAATGACAGATTCAATTAAGCAGAAGGGGAAAAAAAAGTCAGTTAATTGAAGACAAATTACTAGAAATTATCCAATCAGAGGAACAAAAAAGAAAAAAAAAGAAAAATGAAAGAGAGACTATGAGAGTCATAGGACACCATTAATAGAAGCAATATACTTATTATGGGATTCTCAAAAGGAATCAAAAGTTCCCAATAAACAGGGGACTCTGCATTCCAGGGCACCAAAGGACCTCTTCAGGTCCACAGGACCACTACTTTCAAAAGCAGATGTAGCTAATTTTCTTAACACAGAGAAACAGACACAGAGAAGTAAACAAAATGAGGAGACAGAGGAATATGTTCCAAAGGAAAGAACAGGACAAAACCACAGCAAGAGACCTAAGTGAAATGAATATAAGTAATATGCCTGATAGAGAATTTAAAATAATGATCATAAAGATTCTCATTGGACTTCAGAAAAGAGAAGTCAATGAGACCCTTAACAAAGATTAAAAAGAAAAAAAATCAGAGAAGAATACAGCATATGAAATTTAAAACATACTAGATGGAATAAAGAGCAGATGAGAGGAAGGAGAGGAACAAATTGGTGACCTGGAGGACAGAGTAATGGAAAGTAATCAAGTGGAGCAGGTGGGGAAAGAAATGTGCAAAATGAGACTAGTGTTAAGGAACTCAGTAACTCCATCAAGCATAATAATTCACACCATTGGGATCCTAGAAGAAGAAGAGAGAGCAAAGGGAACAAAATATTTATTTGAATAAATAACAGTTAAAAACTTCCTGAAAAGGGGCAAAGGAAGTAGAAATTCAGATTCAGGAGGCACAGAGATTCCCCTAACAAAATCATCCAAAGGAGGTCCACACCAGGACACACAGTAATTAAAATGGATAAAATAGTAACAAAAAGAAGATTTTAAAAGCATCAAGAGAAATGAAAACAGTTATATAAAGGAAAACCCATAAGATTATCAGCTGATTATTCAGCAAAAATGCTACTTGCCAGAAGGGAGTGGCATAATATATTCAAAGTGATGAAAGGAAAAAAAAAAAATCTGTAGCCAAGAATATTCTATCCAGCAAGGTTGTCATTAAGAACATATGGAGAGGGCTCCTGGGTGGTTCGGCTGGTTAGGCCACTGCCTTCAGCTCAGGTCATGATCCTGGAGTCCCAGGATCGAGTCCTGCATCCGGCTCCCGGCTCTGCAGAGAGTCTGCTTCTCTCTCTGACCTTCTCCCCTCTCATGCTCTCTCTCTTAAATAAATAAATAAAATCTCTCTAAAAAAAAAAAAAAAAAAGAACAGATGGAGAGATAAAGAGTTTCCCAGACATATAAAAGTTAAAGGAATCCATGACCATTAAACCAGACCAACAAAAAATGTTAAAGGGGAGTCTTTGAATGGAGTAAGAAACATAAAAGCAGTAAAAATAAGGAAATATGTAAAAATCACTCAAGGGTCTCACAAAATAAAAAGATGTAAAGTATGATATCATATGACTAAAACATAGTGGGGGGAAAGGAGTAAAGAATGGGTTCAAACTTAAATGATCATCAACTTAATATAGACTGCTATATGCAGAAGAAGTTATATACAAACCTAATGGTAACCACAAATTAAAAACTAGTAATAGATGGGGTATTTGGGTGATTGGCATTAAGGAGTGCACATGATGTGATGAGCACGGGGGTTATATGCAACTGATGAATTACTGAACTCTACATCTGAAACTAGTGATGTACTATGTGTTAGCTAATTGAATTTAAATTTAAAAACTAGTAATAGATATGCAAAAAATAAAGAGAAAGGAATCCAAGTATATCACTAAAGAAAGCCAACTTATTGTGAGAGAAGCAAGGGAAGAAAAGAACAGACAAGAATTACAAAGACAACCATAAAACAACTGACAAAATGTCAATAAACATATACAACCATAAAACAACTGACAAAATGTCAATAAACACATATTAATAATTACTCTGAATGTAAATAGATTAATGCTCCAATCCAAAGACACAAGGACATGGAGTGGATAAAAAAACAAGACCCATCTATATGGTGCAAACCACAGACTCACTTCAGACCTGAAGACACATGCAGATTGAAGGTATGGGGATGGAGAAGTATTTATCATACAAATGGAATGAAAGCCAGGGTAACAATACTTTTATCAGACAAAACGGACATTAAAACAGACTATAACAAGAGACTTAAACAAGTACACTATGTAATCATAAAGGGGATGATCACACAAGAAAATAAAACAATGTAAATATTTATGCACTCAACATGGGAGCAGCTAAATACATAAAACAGTTAATAGCAAATATAAAGAAACCAATTAATAGTAATACAATATTAGTAGAGGACTTTAACAACCCAGTTAGATCAATGGACAGATCATCCAAACAGAAGTCAATAAGAAAACAGTGAATTTGAATGACACATTAGAACAGATCGATCTAATAGATATATTCAGAACATTCCATCCTAAAACAGCAAAATACACATTTTTTTCAAGTTCACATGGAATATTCTCCAGAACAGATCACATATTAAACCACAAAACAAGACTCTACAAACTCAAAAAGATCAAAGTTATCCCATGCATCTTTTCTAACCACAATACTATGAAATGAGAAATCAACAAGATAAAACCTGGAAAGACCATGAATACATGGGAGTTGAATTACATGCTACTAAACAATAAATAGGTCATCCAAGAATTCAAAGAAGAAATCAAAAAGTAGGTGGAAACAATGATAATGAAAACACAAAATCTTTGGGATGCAGCAAAAGCAGTTCTAAGAGGAAAGTATATAGCAAAACAGGCCTTCCTCAAGAAGCAAGAAATAAACAACTTAACACCAAAAGGAGAGAGAAAAAGAAGAACAAACAACACCCAAATCCAGCAAAGGGAAGAAAATAATAAACATTAGAGCAGAAATAAATGATAAAGAAACTGGAAAAAAAATGTACAGATTTGTACAGATCAAGAAAACCAGGAGCTGGCTCTTTGAAAATATCAACAAAATTGATAAACCTTTAGTCATACTCATAAAAAAAAAGAAAGAGAGAAAGACTGAAAGAGAGGGAAGAGTCAAACAAAATCAGAAATGAAAGAGAAGAAATAACCAACATCAGAGAATACATAAGATTATAACAGAATATTATGAAAAGTTACATGCCAACAAATTGGATAACTAAGAAGAAATGGATAAATTCCTAGAAACATATAACCTACCAAAATTAAAGCAGTTTTGGATCAGTAATCAAAAAAACTTCCACAAACAAAAGTGCAGGAACAGATGGCATCACAGGCAAATTATACCAAACATTTAGTTAAATACCTATCCTTCTCAAGTTATTCCAAAAAAATAGAAGAGGAAGGAAAACTTCCAAGTTCATTCTATCAGACCAGCATTATCCTGTACCAAAACCCAGATAAAGATATCACAAAAAAGAGAATTACAGACCAATATCTGTGATGAACATAAATGCAAAAGTCCTCAATAAAATATTAGCAAACCAAATCCAACAATGCTTTTTAAAAAATCATTCACAATGATCAAGTGGGATTCATTCTTGGGATGCAAGGATGGTTCAATATTCTCAAATCTATCAACACAAAACACATCAACATATGTCACATCACATGAACACACATCACATCAACAAGAGAAAGGATAAAAACTACATGATCATTTCAAAGATGCAAGATAGCATGTGACAAAGTACAATATCCATTCATGATAAAAACCTTCAAAAAGTAGGGTTATGGAAACATAACTGAACCAAATAAAGTCCATATATGAAAAACCCAGAGATAACATCATACTCGATGGCGAAAATTGAGTTTTTCACCCAAGGTCACAAATAAGACAAAGATGTCCATTCTCACCTGTTTTAATCAACACACTACTGCAAGTCCTAGACACAACAACCAGACAAGAAAAAGAAATAAATGGCATCCAAACTGGTCAGAAAGAAGTAAAATTTTCCTATTTTCTGTTGATATGTGATATATAGAAAACCCAAAAGACTCTATCAAAAAACTACTACAACTGATAAGTGAATTCAGTAAGGTTACAGGATACAAAATCAGTGCACAGAAATCTATTGCATTTTGATATACTAATAATGAAACATCAGCAAGAGAAATTAAGAAAACAATTCCATTTACAATTGCACCAAAAATAATAAAATACCTACGAATAAACTTAACCAAGGAGGTGAATGAATTGTACTCTGAAACTATAAAACACTGATGAAAGAAACTGAAGACGACACAAGGGAGAGACATTTCATACTCATGGATTGGGAAAACATATATTGTTAAAATGTCCACACTACCCAAAGCAATCTACAGATTTAAGGCAATCCCTATCAAAATACCAACAGCATTTTTCAAAGAACTAAAATAAATAATCCTAAAATTTGTATAGAGCCACAAAAGACCCTGAATAGTCAAAGCAATCTTTAAAAAGAAAACCAAAACTGGAGGTATCACAATTCCAGATTTAAATGGTATGGTAGCGACCAAAAAAATAGACACATAGATCAACAGAATGGAATAGAAAGCCCAGAAATAAACCCATGAATATATGGCCAATTAACCTTCATCAAACGAGGCAGGAATATGCACTGGAAAAAAAAAAAGACAGTCTCTCCAACAGCTGATGCTGGGAAAACTGGACAGCTACAGGCAAAAGAATAAAACTGGACCACTTTATTACACCATACACAAAAATAAAGTCAAAATAGATTAAGAACCTAAATATGAGACTTGAAACCATAAAAATCCTAGAAGAGAGCATAGTGATAATTTCTCTGACATTGGCCATGACATTTTTCTAGATATGTCTCCTTAAGCAAGGGAAATAAAAGCAAAATAAACTATTGGGACTATGCCAAAATGAAAAGCTTCTGCACAGCAAAGAAAACAACCAACAAAATTGAAAGAAAATCTACCAAATGGGAGAAAATATTTGCAAATGACGTACTAATAAAGGGTTCGTATCTAAAATACATTTAAAAAAGTATATAATACCCACAAAATGAACAATCTAATTAAAAAATGGGAAGAAGACATGAACAAACATTTCTCCAAAGAAGACATACTGATGGCCAATAAACACATGAAAAGATGTACAACATCACTCATCAGCAAGGAAATGCAAATCAAAACTACAATGATCTACCAACTCACAGCTGTCAGAATGGTAAAAATCAAAAACACAAGAAACAACAGTGTTGGCAAGTTTGTGGAGAAAAAGGGACCCTTGTGCAAACTGGTTAAAATGCAAACTGGTACAGCGATTGTGGGAAACTGTATAGTGGTTCCTCAAAAAATTAAAAGTAGAGCTACTATACAACCCAGTAATTGCACTACTGAGTTCAAACCCCACACTGGGCTTCACACTGGTCGTGGAGACTACATCAAAAAAAAAAAAAAAAAAAAAAAAGAGAGAGAGAGAGAGAGAGAGAGATGTCTTTTATCAAAAAACAAAAGCTAACAAGTATGGTGAAGATGTGGAGAAAAGGAATTCTGGTAAAATGTTCATGGGAACATAAATTGATACAGCCATTATTTGAGATGCCTCAAAAAATTAAAAATGGAAATACCTTATGATCCAGTAATCTCACTTCTGGATGTTTGTCCAAAGGCAACAAAACATTAACTCAAAAAGATATATGCATTCCATGTCATTTCAGCATTATTTACAATAGCTAAGATATGGAAACAACTTAAGTGTCCACTCATGGATGAATAACAAAAACATGATTTTATATATATAATTTAGCCATAAAAAAGAAAGAAGACAGAAGGCTGTTTGACTATAGACTTAAAGACTAAAGATAACAAGAACCATAAAGAAATCATGAACTCTACTTAGTAGGTTGGTTGTCAATGTTGGTGATGAAAGAGTACTGAAACTACTTTAAGTGTATAATGTGATTATGCAAATAAATAAATCGAGCAAATAAATTTCTACTTGGAGAAGCTGAAGATCTCACTGTGAAAGTGATACAAATAAGGTATGGGAGAAAGTAATGAATAACTCTGTAGTGGTGGATTGGAATTAAGAAGTATTGATGTAATGGAGACAGAAAGGAAGAGAAAAAGAAAAAGATTTTCTAGCTCTTTCTGAAAAAAAAAAAAAAAAAAAAAAAAAGGAGGGGGATGTCTCAAAACAATGAGACTGCAATATCCATGAGCATACGTGGTACCAAGATCTTGGTTTCTAAAAATCATTCTCTACTAAAAAGAACCAAGGCTCCTTGTCATATGAATTTCCAGGGATGTCATTTTGCTCCAGAAAATAAGGAAGTCCTCAAAAATTATGGAAATATTAAACAAAAAATCTTAGAAGCCAGCTTAAAGGGGCTCTCATTAGTCAAATCTAAGAGAATTTGAGCATAAAAATGAAAAGTGATAATAATTAATTATAACCATTTTTTTAAATATGTAAGATCAAACTGCTAATTACTTAAGATGATAGAAAGGAAACTCTTATTTATATTAAAATGCCAACTATTAACTATAGAAAGAGTGATACAGTCATAAAATTTATTATTTACAAACATCACAGTAATAACTGATACACACAAAAACCATAAGAAGATGCTAAAGACACAAAGTGAAAACTTGATGGGGAGTAAGATATCTACAGAGTCTTATATTGTCTCCCCATAGATATTATTAATTAAAAAAGGGAAAATTATAGCTATACAGTACAGAATCTAATGAATGTCACATTAACCAAGCAATCAAACTAGTATCACCAATAATGGAACCAACTGACACTGTATGTCTCTGATATGATACACTGAGAGGTATACAACATCACTGGTGTTGTGTCATATTTCTGACAAAAATGCATAATGTAATCATGAAAAAACAAATAGACAAACCCCATTTGAAGAACATTCTACAATACAATTGGATCCCCTTAAAAAAATAAAAATGACCGTGTTATGACAAAGAAAGTCTGAACCCTGAACATACACTAAATTAAATGAGGCTGATGAGACCTGACTACTGAATGTAATAAGAAATCCTGCACTGGCTCTTGAAATTGGAAAATTAAGAACATTAACTGAACAACTAGTAAAATGTGACTATGCTAGATAATAGCATCATTTCAACATTAATTTTTTGAATTTGATCAATGTATGTGTTTACATAAGAGAATCACCTCATTCCTTAAAACAGAAATAACTATTTGTAAATAACTATTTATTTTTAGATGTAAAGGGGAAAGATGTCTGTAATGCATTTTCAAATTGTTCAGCAAAGACAATAACAAAGTAACCCGATCTTTATATCTGTGTGTGTGAGTGGAGAGAGAGTAGTAAAGCAAAAAGGGCAAAATGATAGTAATCAGCAAATCCAGGAAAAAGTTACACAGTAGTTGTTGTATTATAATTTTTTTTTACTTTTACTACAATTAAGCTAATTAACACATCCATTACCTCACGTAGTTACTTTATTTACTTATTTACTTAACTATTTATTTTGGTGTATATATGTTCAAATGTATTTTTTTTTTCAAAATAAGAAATTACTTTCTAAAAGTGGACATTTTTCTGCATAAAAAGCTCTCAAAATCATTCTAATGAGGGAAAAATGTCAATTAAATAATTAAAGATGAGAGATCAGAAAGATTCTGGGAAGAAAGAAGCTGGAACAAGATAGTTGTTGCTTTTAATATCCCTTAGACTCCCCCATGAAAATAGACACAGAAAATACCATAGCAAAACCAAAAACTCTCAGACAACTTCTACAGCAAAACCAAGTAACGTGGAAGCCTCGGAAACCTGAAAATATGAATAGGTATAGACAAACTACTGATCACCGTAGTAGCAGCTGCGAGATCCCTGTGGTATCAGAAGCAGTTTAGGGAGAAGCCGAGGAAAAGCAATGGGAATTGTGATAGCTTTAGATGAAGACTCGAATTTCCCAGCCTTGTAAATACAGTGGTGCAAGAGAGAACAGCACCTGAAACTGAAAGGTGTTCATAGAATCCACTTCATGAGTGGATGCAAGGGGACAGCAGAAAGATCTGACAGTGCTAGAATCAGCTCATCCCAGTACAGTATCAAAGTTAGCATAATGAATCTCATTTACAAGACAAAATCCCACACCAAGAAAAGAAAAAGCTTGAAGTAGAATTTACTTGAGCAGGATAGAGATAATAGAGGCAAAAGACAAAGGCCCAGTGTGGAAGGAGAGCAGAAGCAGGATTAAGGAAGTCCGACTGACCCTGAACGACATGAGTTTGAACTGCACAGGTCTACCTTCAAGTAGATTTTTTTTTTTCAGTGAATACAGTATGGTTCTGTAAATGTATTTTCTCTTCCTTAGGATTTTCTTAATAACATTTTCTTTTCTCTAGATTATTTTAAGAATATAGTATATGATATAACATACAAAACATGTGTTAACTGTTTATGTTATCAGTAAGACTCCTGGTCAACAGGAAGCTATTAGTAGTTAAGTTTTGGGAGACGCAAAAGTTATACATGGATTTTCACTGTGCAGGGGGTTAGCAAAATTAAACTCCACAATGTTCAAGAGTCAACTGTATACAGACATCACACTATGAGAACAACATGAGAAAGCACTAAAGCAGTGAAGCTACAAAAGATGTCATGCCCTATCTGATCTCTCAAAATTATGAGAAGACTCATAAAATTAGCAATAGTAAAGAGTCACAGTCAAATTTTATGAAATTATATTATGGAGAAAAGAACAACAATCAATAATATAACAACCCGAAGAAGAGTCAAGATGGCAGAGAAGTAGCGGGCTGAGACTACTTCAGGTAGCGGGAGATCAGCTAGATAGCTTATCTAAAGATTGCAAACACCTACAAATCCAATGGGAGATCGAAGAGAAGAAGAACAGCAATTCTAAAAACAGAAAATCAACCACTTTCTGAAAGGGAGGACTGGCGGAGAAGGGAATCCAAAGCGACGGGAAGATAGACCGCGGGGGGAGGGGCCGGCTCCCGGCGGGCGGCGGAGCAACGGAGCACAAAATCGGGACTTTTAAAAGTCTGTTCCGCTGAGGGACATCGCTCCAGAGGCTTAACCGGGGTGAAGCCCACGCGGGGTGAGCTTGGCCTCAGGTCCCGCAGGGTCACAAAAGGATCGGGGGTGTCTGAGTGTCGCAGAGCTTACAGGTATTAGAACGGGGAAGCCGGCTATAGAGACGGAGCCGAGGAGTGAGCTCTCAGCTCGGGGATACCTTGAACCGGTCGCAGGCTCAGTCAGCTCGGAGCGCGGCCGGAGACCAGGGTGACGGGAGTAATTGGGCGCTGTGCTCTGGGGGCGCACTGAGGAGTGGGGCCCCAGGCTCTCGGCTCCTCCGAGCCGGAGACCGGGAGGCCGCCATCTTCATTCCCGCCCTCCGGACTCTACGGAAAGTGCTCAGGGAACAAAAGCTCCCGAAAGCGAACCCCAGCGGATTACTCAGCCCGGAATTCCACAGGAGGAGAAAGCAAAGCACGGAACTCATGGCTTTCTCCCCATGATTCTTTAGCCTTGCAGTTAATTTAATTTTTATTTCTTTTTCAATTTTTTTTCTCTTCTTCTGCTAATTTTTTTAACTTTTACCCTTTTCTTTTTTAACGTTTTTTAACTAGTTTATCTAATATATATATATATATATATATATATTTTCCTTTTTATATTTTTTCTTTATTCGTTTCTTTAATTGTTTCTTTTTTTTCTTTCTGAACCTCTTTTTATCCCCTTTCTCCCCCCTCACGATTTGGGATCTCTTCTGATTTGGTTAAAGCATATTTTCCTGGGGTTGTTGCCACACTTTTAGTATTTTACTTGCTCCTTCATATACTCTTATCTGGACAAAATGACAAGGCAGAAAAATTCACCACAAAAAAAAGAACAAGAGGCAGTACCAAAGGCTAGGGACCTAATCAATACAGACATTGGTAATATGTCAGATCTAGAGTTCAGAATGACGATTCTCAAGGTTCTAGCCGGGTTCGAAAAAGGCATGGAAGATATTAGAGAAACCCTCTCGGGAGATATAAAAGCCCTTTCTGGAGAAATACAAGAACTAAAATCTAACCAAGTTGAAATAAAAAAAGCTATTAAGGAGGTGCAATCAAAAATGGAGGCTCTCACTGCTAGGATAAATGAGGCAGAAGAAAGAATTAGCAATATAGAAGACCAAATGACAGAGAATAAAGAAGCTGAGCAAAAGAGGGACAAAGAGAAACTGGACCACGAGGGCAGAATTCAAGAAATAAGTGACACCATAAGACGAAACAACATTAGAATAATTGGGATTCCAGAAGAAGAAGAAAGAGAGAGGGGAGCAGAAGGTATATTGGAGAGAATTATTGGAGAGAATTTCCCCAATATGGCAAAGGGAACAACCATCAAAATCCAGGAAGTTCAGAGAACACCCCTCAAAATCAATAAGAATAGGTCCACACCCTGTCACCTAATAATAAAATTTACAAGTCTTAGTGACAAAGAGAAAATCCTGAAAGCAGCCCGGGAAAATAAGTCTGTAATATACAATGGTAAAAATATTAGATTGGCAGCAGGCTTATCCACAGAGACCTGGCAGGCCAGAAAGAGCTGGCATGATATATTCAGAGCACTAAACGAGAAAAACATGCAGCCAAGAATACTATATCCAGCTAGGCTATCACTGAAAATAGAAGGAGAGATTAAAAGCTTCCAGGACAAACAAAAACTGAAAGAATTTGCAAACACCAAACCAGCTCTACAGGAAATATTGAAAGGGGTCCTCTAAGCAAAAAGAGACCCTAAAAGTAGTAGATCAGAAAGGAACAGAGACAATATACAGTAACAGTCACCTTACAGGCAATACAATGGCACTAAATTCATATCTCTCAATAGTCACCCTGAATGTTAATGGGCTAAATGCCCCAATCAAAAGACACAGGGTATCAGAAAGGATAAAAAAACAAAACCCATCTATATGTTGCCTACAAGAAACTCATTTTAAACCCGAAGACACCTCCAGATTTAAAGTGAGGGGGTGGAAAAGAGTTTACCATGCTAATGGACATCAGAAGAAAGCAGGAGTGGCAATCCTTATATCAGATCAATTAGATTTTAAGCCAAAGACTATAATAAGAGATGAGGAAGGGCACTATATCATACTCAAAGGATCTGTCCAACAAGAAGATCTAACAATTTTAAATATCTATGCCCCCAACGTGGGAGTAGCCAACTATATAAACCAATTAATAACAAAATCAAAGAAACACATCGACAATAATACAATAATAGTAGGGGACTTTAACACTCCCCTCACTGAAATGGACAGATCATCCAAGCAAAAGATCAACAAGGAAATAAAAGCCTTAAATGACACACTGGACCAGATGGACATCACAGATCTATTCAGAACATTTCATCCCAAAGCAACAGAATACACATTCTTCTCTAGTACACATGGAACATTCTCCAGAATAGATCACATCCTCGGTCCTAAATCAGGTCTCAACCGGTATCAAAAGATTGGGATCATTCCCTGCATATTTTCAGACCACAATGCTCTGAAGCTGGAACTCAATCACAAGAGGAAATTTGGAAAGAACCCAAATACATGGAGACTAAACAGCATCCTTCTAAAGAATGAATGGGTCAACCAGGAAATTAAAGAAGAATTGAAAAAATTCATGGAAACAAATGATAATGAAAACACAATGGTTCAAAATCTGTGGGACACAACAAAGGCAGTCCTGAGAGGAAAATATATAGCGGTACAAGCCTTTCTCAAGAAACAAGGAAGGTCTCAGGTACATAACCTAACCCTACACCTAAAAGAGCTGGAGAAAGACCAAGAAAGAAACCCTAAACCCAGCAGGAGAAGAGAAATCATAAAGATCAGAGCAGAAATCAATGAAATAGAAACCAAAAAAACAATAGAACAAATCAACGAAACTAGGAGCTGGTTCTTTGAAAGAATTAATAAGATCGATAAACCCCTGGCCAGACTTATCAAAAAGAAAAGAAAGAGGACCCAAATAAATAAAATCATGAATGAAAGAGGAGAGATCACAACGAACACCAAAGAAATACAGACAATTATAAGAACATACTATGAGCAACTCTACGCCAACAAATTTGACAATCTGGAAGAAATGGATGCATTCCTAGAGACATATAAACTACCACAACTGAACCAGGAAGAAATAGAAAGCCTGAACAGACCCATAAGCAGTAAGGAGATTGAAACAGTCATCAAAAATCTCCAACCAAACAAAAGCCCAGGGCCAGACAGCTTCCTGGGGGAATTCTACCAAACATTTAAAGAAGAAATAATTCCTATTCTCCTGAAACTGTTCCAAAAAATAGAAATGGAAGGAAAACTTCCAAACTCATTTTATGAGGCCAGCATCACCTTGATCCCAAAACCAGACAAGGATTCCATCAAAAAAGAGAACTACAGACCAATATCTTTGATGAACACAGATGCAAAAATTCTCACCAAAATACTAGCCAATAGGATTCAACAGTACATTAAAATGATTATTCGCCACGACCAAGTGGGATTTATTCCAGGGCTGCAAGGTTGGTTCAACATCCGCAAATCAATCAATGTGATACAATGCATTAATAAAAGAAAGAACAAGAACCGTATGATATTCTCAATAAATGCTGAAAAAGCATTTGACAAAGTACAGGATCCCTTCCTGATCAAAACTCTTCCAAGTGTAGGGATAGAGGGCACATACCTCAATATTATCAAAGCTATCTATGAAAAACCCACCGCAAATATCATTCTCAATGGAGAAATACCTGAAAGCTTTTCCGCTAAGGTCAGGAACATGGCAGGGATGTCCATTATCACCACTGCTATTCAACATAGTGCTAGAAGTCCTAGCCTCAACAATCAGACAACAAAAGGAAATTAAAGGCATCCAAATCAGCAAAGAAGAAGTCAAACTATCACTCTTCGCAGATGATATGACACTATATGTGGAAAACCCAAAAGACTCCACTCCAAAACTGCTAGAACTTGTACAGGAATTCAGTAAAGTGTCAGGATATAAAATCAATGCCCAGAAATCAGTTGCATTTCTCTACACCAACAACAAGACAGAGGAAAGAGAAATTAAGGAGTCAATCCCATTTACAATTGCACCCAAAACTATAAGATACCTAGGAATAAACCTAACCAAAGAGACTAAGAATCTATACACAGAAAACTATAAAGTACTCATGAAAGAAATTGAGGAAGACACAAAGAAATGGAAAAATGTTCCATGCTCCTGGATTGTAAGAATAAATATTGTGAAAATGTCTATGCTACCTAAAGCAGTCTACACACTTAATGCAATTCCTATCAAAGTACCACCCATTTTTTTTCAAAGAAATGGAACAAATAATCCTAAAATTTATATGGAACCAGAAAAGACCTCGAATAGCCAAAGGAATATTGAAAAAGAAAGCCAAAGTTGGTGGCATCACAATTCCGGACTTCAAGCTCTATTACAAAGCTGTCATCATCAAGACAGCATGGTACTGGCACAAAAACAGACACATAGATCAATGGAACAGAACAGAGAGCCCAGAAATAGACCCTCAACTCTATGGTCAACTAATCTTCCACAAAGCAGGAAAGAATGTCCAATGGAAAAAAGACAGCCTCTTCAATAAATGGTGTTGGGAAAATTGGACAGCCACATGCAGAAAAATGAAATTGGATCATTTCATTACACCACACACGAAAATAGACTCAAAATGGATGAAGGACCTCAATGTGTGAAAGGAATCCATCAAAATCCTTGAGGAGAACACAGGCAGCAACCTCTTCGACCTCAACCACAGCAACATCTTCCTAGGAACATTGCCAAAGGCAAGGGAAGAAAGGGCAAAAATGAACTATTGGGATTTTACCAAGATCAAAAGCTTTTGCACAGCAAAGGAAACAGTTAACAAAACTAAAAGACAACTGACAGAATGGGAGAAGATATTTGCAAATGACATACAGATAAAGGGCTAGTGTCCAAAATCTATAAAGAACTTAGCAAACTCAACACCCAAAGAACAAAGAATCCAATCAAGAAATGGGCAGAGGACGTGAACAGACATTTCTGCAAAGAAGACATCCAGATGGCGAACAGACACATGAAAAAGTGTTCCACATCACTCAGCATCAGGGAAATACAAATCAAAACCACAATGAGATATCACCTCACACCAGTCAGAATGGCTAAAATTAACAAGTCAGGAAATGACAGATGCTGGTGAGGATGTGGAGAAAGGGGAACCCTCCTACACTGTTGGTGGGAATGCAAGCTGGTGCAACCACTCTGGAAAACAGCATGGAGGTTCCTCAAAATGTTGAAAATAGAACTACCCTATGACCCGGCAATTGCACTACTGTGTATTTACCCTAAAGATACAAAAGTAGTGATCCGAAGGGGCACGTGCACCCGAATGTTTATAGCAGCAATGTCTACAATAGCCAAACTATGGAAAGAACCTAGATGTCCATCAACAGACGAATGGATAAAGAAGATGTGGTATATATACACAATGGAATACTATGCAGCCATCAAAAGAAATGAAATCTTGCCATTTGCGACGACGTGGATGGAACTAGAGGGTATCATGCTTAGTGAAATAAGTCAATCGGAGAAATACAACTATCATATGATCTCCCTGATATGAGGGAGAGGAGATGCAACATGGAGGGTTAAGGGGGTAGGAGAAGAGTAAATGAAACAAGATGGGATTGGGAGGGAGACAAACCATAAATGACTCTTAATCTCACAAAACAAACTGAGGGTTGATGGGGGGAGGGGGTTTGGGAGGGGGGAGGTTATGGACATTGGGGAGGGTATGTGCTATGGTGAGTGCTGTGAAGTGTGTAAACCTGGCGATTCACAGACCTGTACCCCTGGGAATAAAAATATATGTTTATAAAAAATAAAATTAAAAAAATAATAATAATATAACATCCCTACAAAAATGAAAGCATGCCAGAAAAGTCGTATCAACAAAATAGGTAAAATTGTAACCAAAGAGAACAAAGAGAATTAGAAGAAATGATAGAAGTATGAATGAAAAACATAAATAAGAATTAGAAAAACAAATACAAATGTAGTGGTTAAAAAGGAGGAACATTTGGTGCCTCTAAAAAGAGAGGTAACAGGGCTTGAGAAACAATTAGAAATAAAAGGGAAAATAGAATTTTTAGATTTTAGAATGCTACAAGGCTAAATTTTAAAGAATGCAGGAGTGAATGAACCCATGGACAATGACTTAGTAGAAAATGAAAAGAAGGAAAAGGCTAAAAAAATTTAAAAAGAGTAAAATGGGTCAAGAAAAAAGGTTAGATATACAAGATAGGAAAAGAAGATCTAACATGTATTGTATTAGTCTGTTCCAGCTGCTGTGACAAAATACTAGAGCTGAATGGCTTGAAGAATAGGACTGTATTTCTCACAGTTCTGGAGTCTGGGAAGCTCAAGTGCAGAATGCTGGCCAGTTCCATTCCCGGGTGAGCTCTCTTCCTAACCTGCAGACAGCCGTTTTCTCAATGTAACCTCACGTGGTAGAGAGAAAGAACAAACAAGCTCTTTCGTTTCTTTCTTTAAAAATCGGACAATAATTTCATCATGAGGACCATATTCTCAAGAACTTATGTAAAACTAGTTATCTCCCAAAGGCTCCATCTCCAAATAACATCACATTGGAGGTTAGGGCTTCAATATATGAATATTGGGTAAAACATATACTAGAAACTATAATTCAAGAAAACTTCCTGTTTTCTTCTTATACAGAAAACTGTATATTGAAAGGACATAATACATCGCTGCTGAAAAGTCCGATAACAATCTAATTTTTCCCTTACAAATAACTTGTTTTCCCTTAGAAATAATTCATGAATTTCCTAAAGATAATTAAATATATTCAAACAGCAGTCCTGAGATAGGAAAATAAGACAAAGGAATCTAATTTTGTATCTAATTAGTGACATAATCCCTACAAAAGTGTGACTCTGTATTTTTGATGTGTAATTCCTTACAGGTTCTAAGTCTCATCTTCCCTCTCTTCTTTCTGCCCCACATCTGGGAAAACTAATAAGAAAACCCAGGTGCTCCCTTCTTTGGCACCAGTGGGATGTTCAAAATATGTAAACCCCTATTCATGCACAGGAGCTCTCAGCACTTCCCGTGCCCTTACCACCATAAAAATTCCATAGCAGTCTACTTTCCCTACTTTTTCAAGCCATTTTTGGACAATTTAAGGAGGCCTGCCCTTCTCTCCCCAGGAAGCCTCATAAAATGACAATAAACCTTTTTATACTCTCCTAGTATGTGTATTGCATCATCAGTGTCTGTTAACATTCCATTTTTGAACCATCTCATTTCTGAGGTATGGTCACAACACGCCAAGAGAGTACTATCCCAAGCAAGATTAAAAACAGAGTATGGGGACACCTGGGTGGCTCAGTTGGTTAAGCAGCTGCCTTCGGCTCAGGTCATGATCCCAGCGTCCTGGGATCGAGTCCTGCATCGGGCTCCTTGCTCAGCAGGGAGCCTGCTTCTCCCTCTGCCTCTGCCTGCCATTCTGTCTGCCTGCACTTGCTCTCTCTCCCTCTCTCTCTGACAAATAAATAATAAAAAAAAACAGAGTATGTATTGATGTATTTCACTATGTGATAGATCGTAAACAGGAAAAACAGAAAAATCAGCCAATGTAATCCAATACGTTAATAGAGTAAATGGGGAAAAATCATATAATCATTAAAAAGAAGACAAAAATGAATGATACAATTTAATATCCAATCACAATTTTGTTAAATACTAGCAAAAAGAATAGAAAGAAACTTCCTTAATCTGACAATTATAGTAGGGTAACAAGAGGAAACAGCACACTCAATAAGGTTAATAGAGGAACTACTTATAAAGGTATATTTATAAGGAAACCCACAAAGAATGGCAAGGCACCTCATAGCTAACAATCAGAGAAGAGCTGTCACATCCGTGACAGACCAATAGGAGGAAACAGTTACTGGACTCTGCAAGAGCATGTAGCTACCAGAGTCCTGCTGAAAGGAATTCAGAATGTGATGGATGAGGGCAGTTACTTCCTCAAGTCCAACAGGGAAGTGTCTGAAAGGGTGAAGACCATGCCTATTTCTGCTTTGACCCTCCTGATTTTCTGCCACTGCCTGTTGTTGACCAAACCCAACCAGAAATCACTAGACAAGGGGTCCAGATGATGCCGTACAAAAGACTGGGGTAAAAATGAGAGCAGAGAAAGATAAATGGTAGATCTGGGGGAGCAGGGAGGAAACAGGGAAATTAGCTACAGTACATCTACAGCAAACATCATATTTAAAATTCTGAAAGTTGGGGTGCCTGGGTGGCTTGGTCAGTTGAGCACCCATCCAACTCTTGATTTCAGTTCATATCATAATCTTAGGGTCGTGAGATCAAGTCCCACTGCAGCTCCACACTCAGTGCAGAGTCTGCATGTCCCTCTCCCTTCCCTCTCCCCTACTACCCTTCCCTCACTTGTGCATACTCTCTCAAATAAATAAATAGATTTCCTTTATTAGATCAGGAAAACTACAAAATATCTGTTATTAATACCTTCTATTTAACATTGTCCTGAAGATCCTGACCAGTGCAATAGGAGAAGAAAAAAGTAATAATATATAAGGACAGAAAGTAACAAATAAAGCTGTCATTACTTACAGCAGGAATGCCTATATATGTAGAATATCCAAAGAATCTACAGGTAAATTATTAAAATAAGTCACTGAATTTAGCAAAGTTACTTATTCAAAAGCAATATTCAACAACCAACTCTATATTATATGCTAGTAACAAGCTAAAGACTACTTTTTTTGGCAATCTAAAAAAAGATATTTAAAATAGCACCAACAGGGGCACCTGGGTGTCTCAGTCAGTTAAGCGGCTACCTTCGGCTCAGGTCATGATCCCAGGGTCCTGGGATCGAGCCCCGAATCAGGCTCTCAGTGGGGAGCCTGCTTCTTCCTCTCCCTCTGCCTGCTGCTCTGCCTGCTTGTGCTCTCTCTCTGTCTCTCTAATAAATAAATAAAATCTTTTAAAAAAATTTTTTTAAAATAAAAAATAAAATAGCACCAACATTATTAAAATCTAGGGAAAATATCTTAAGGAACAACACATTCATAAAGAGAACTTGCTCTACAAGATATCAAGATTTTTTATAAAGCAAAGGTAGTTATGAAATTATAGTATTTGTGTAGGGATTGACAAATGGATCATGAGAATACATTAGACAGTCCTGGAAGGACCCATTGTATAAATGTGCACCTGACTTATGGCAAATGTGTAGTAAACTGCAGGAAAACATCAGTAAGTGGAGCTGAGACAATCATATATCCACATGGAAAAAATACACCTTACCTTAACCTCATAGCATACACTAAACATTAGTAAATAAAATATAGATGTAGAGATGAATGATAAACAGTAAAGTTCCCAGAAGATACTATGAGAGGGTCTCTGAATGTCACATGAGGAAAGATATTAAATAGGGTGCAAAAACATTAATTTTTTGATAAACGTGATGTTAAAATAGGAACTTCTGCTCATCAAAAAAACACCATGAAGAGAACAAAAAAAGCAAACCATGGATATAAGAATATATTATCAACTCCTGTAACTGACAAAAATCTGTGCATATGTACACAGAATTCCTATAAATAAAAAGTCATATAGCCCAAAAGAAAAATGGACAGGAAGCACAGTACAGGCATTTCATAAAAAGAGATATCTAAATGGTCACTAAACTTCTGAAAAAATATCAAGCGTTAGCAAAGAAAAGTGAGTATTCAGACTCTGGTATATGGTTGATGAGAATGAAAATTAGTACAACCACACAGGAAGACCATTCAGCTGTACCTGCTAATGTTAACCCAGAAATTCTATACCCAGGGGTATATTCAACAGAAATTAATGAATCTGTACATCAAAAGACATGTCAAAGAATATTCAAAGCATTTTTCACAATAGCCACATACAGAAAACAAATCAAATGTCTACCAACTGTAGAGTGAATCAATATGCTAATGAATGGTACCAAAACCTTGGACATACACACGCAATTCACAGAAGAAACTAGACCAGCCAAGAAACTAATGAAAAGATGTTCTGCCTTAAAATTAAAACCACGGTGACATACCATTTTGCACCCACCAGATAGACAAAGAAGGTCAACGTCAGGAAATACACATGTTGGCACAGACACAGAACAGGGACTGGCGCTCACTGAGGGCAGAAGCACTTACAGGTCCGACCATGTCAGAGGGTAACTGGACTATTTTAAGTGATATTGATAGGAACATACATTATAAACCAAAAATTTACTTCTAGACAACCACCCTAAACAAACACCTTTTTCACACTTGTGTACAAGGACCTACATACTTGAATGCAGACGGTGCCATCGTTCTTCACAGTGGAAACTGAAAATGTAACTGTTTACCAACAGGAGAACGGAGTTGGGTGTGTGATATGCTTTTACTGCGGAATACTATTCAGTGAAAATGAATGAACTAGAGCTATTCAGATTTACAGGCATAAATTTCAAAGAAATCATGAAAAATGAAACTTTACAGAAACACATACAATAATGGTACTATTTATATCAGGCTTGAAATCATGCAAATAATACTGTATGGATACATACATCTGTATTAAAATTATGATGAGCTGCATTAGGATATTAAACTCAAACTCAGGACAGTAGCTACCTTTGGGAATAAGAGGAGAATATAATGGAGGATGGGTTGCGTATTTGCAATATTTTATTTCTGAAAGTGGGTGATGAGTACAAATATATTCTTTAAATCATTATTTTGATATAAGTTACACATTTTACCATTCATTTTATCTAAGGGGTGGGGGAGGCCAGGCTATGAGTGATTTAAAACCCAGAAATGTTGTACTTGATGAGTAGGAAATAGGGAGTCACTTCACACCATGATGTAGGAAGATTCGGGGCAGGTATTAGCAGAGCACCTGAGACAGAAAAAGCTATAACTGCAATAAACTAGACCCCAGGTGACGAGGGTTTTCTCTAAAATTTGAGAAGTGAAAAAGAATAAAAAAATCAACAGACACTTCATGGCCTCCGACCCTTTACTGGATGCCCCAGAACTCCGCTTCACATGTAGAAGGACATTCTAGGGAAAATTTGGCCAAGAGGACACTGGATAAACTGTGTCTTGTATCACTTAGGAAAGTTGCCTTGAGAGAATCCTGACAAATATATAACCTCTGCTTCCTCCAACGTGGGAAACCTCAAGTTTCAGAGTATACCCTTTTATTTTGGGTACACATATACTGAGTTTTACTTCTGCAAAGAGGACTTTTCTACTCTGCCAAACACATTTATTTATTTTAGATCTAACCAGTTGGCAACAACTTCTGCTCTCAGCATGGCTGACTAAAATTAAGAGTTCACGCAGAGTGTGTCTCTCCCACCCCAACTAGCCTCTAGCATTCCTGCTGTTCCTTTTGAATTCTGATTTTTTGAGAAAATTGTTTGGGTCTTTGCTTTATCTGTCTAGAAAGTACAGATACATACATGGCTATAATTACATTTGCCAACAAGTCTCTGCTGACAGTGAAAAAGTAGGTTCAAATTTTGTGAGATTTTTACTCGTTGCTTTTGAGATTAAAAAAAAAAGACTCTCTCAGGAAGTAGACATTTTGTTATGTATGTTTGATTTTAAAATTCAAGTAAGTGGGGCGCCTGGGTGGCTCAGTGGGTTAAAGCCTCTGCCTTCGGCTCAGGTCATGATCCCAGGTCCTGCGATCGAGCCCCGCATCGGGCTCTCTGCTCAGCAGGGAGCCTGCTTCCCTTCCTCTCTCTCTGGCTGCCTCTCTGCTCTCTGCCTACCTGTGATCTCTGTCTGTCAAATAAATAAATAAAATATCAAAAATAAATAAATAAATAAATAAATAAAATTCAAGTAAGTAACGATAGAACTGGAAGCTCACCTCTGTATTTTCTATTATACAAACTGTTGCCATTTAATAGAAACCTGGGTGTTAGCAAAGCACCTAGCCAAATATTAGATTATGCTGACCTAACAAGCATGTCAAAATAGGATGATTTTTACCACAGATGAGAAAACTAAAATCCTAAGTGTTTTTTACCACCTGAAATGATAGCCTTCTTCCAACAAAATGAAGTTTTATTAGAGATAACTACAAACCCATTTACCTATCAAGCACGCATTTCTCACCTGCTATGGCTCGTGCCCCCCACGCCAGGGTTGAGGGCCATCCAGATCATCGCAGCTGACATTGTCTTCCCAGTGGACGCACATCCATTAGTGCCTGGTCTCACTCTGCTGCTCTCTCACTTCTCCAGGGAAACCAAGTTACTTACTAGCCTGAAGAGTTTGGAAGGACAAACTAAATATGACTGGCTTAGCCTCTTCAACTCTCCTTCCTTCTGAAAACAAGACTGGCCAAAAGGAGCAAACAAACTCGTCCTCTCAATAGCCTCATCCTCAGTCAGTAGGGCAGGCCCCCACATGGGGAGGCCCAAGGCTAGTTAGTGCTATCTCTGACAGCCTGTGTGATGTAGTTCGGGGATTCTGAATCAAAAAGTTCCTTACTGGGTGCCTGGGAGGCTCAGTCATTAAGCCTCTGCCTTCAGCTCAAGTCATGGTCCCAGGGTCCTGGGATCGAGGCCTGCTTTGGGCTCCCTGATTGCTGCATATTTAAGCCGTTTCTCTAAGTCAACTTTTATCAGTAATAAAGCTGATATATATGTGTGTGTATATATACATATGTATATATACACACACACACTTTAAAGTACATATACTTTATATATATAGAGTATACGAAGTGCATACATATATATGTGTGTGTATATATATATATATATATATATATATACATACACTTCACAATGGATGTTTGATAGATACATACATACATAGTTATAATTGTATCATTATATATTATGATCACTGTGCTCTGCATTGGTCCTCAGGCAAGGAAAGGTGGTATTATTTATGGGACTCCTTCAGACCCAGTGTCAGATCATGAGATTTTAGGTAGGGAGGAGGGGGAACTCACGTATCGTGCATGAGAGCTGACTCTTTACCAAGGTCTTCTCAGTGAGTGCTCATAATTCTAATAGGTAAAAGTGTTCCCATGCATATTTTGCTGCTATGGAAAATGAAGCTTAGAAATGTGTCCAAAGCCACTTGGCTAATAAGAATCAAATCCAGGTTAGCCTACAGCAGAACTCTTTTCCCCTCCTGTTTGAGGTCACCTCAAAACTATGAAGATAAATAGCACAGAGTCCTGATTCTTGAGAGTTCCAATTCAGCTGGAAAGGTCTGTTCACTCTTAGGTCCCCAAAACACCTACTTCCTAACACAAACCTAACATTTTAATCTGCCTCTTAAAGACCTGATGTTTCTGGAATGCTCCTAAGAAGCATCCTGACTTAATATGTCTTCATAATAATTAATCTAAATGTCTACTACTAGCTTCATACAAGAGATGTATATGGGAATAATTTTTACTGCACTGGGGGAGGAGACTGGCTATTTAAAGGAAAAATTTTGTAAAGTAAAGAATTCTTTCTTGATTCAAATAATTGTCCCTTATGTTTTTATAAATGTAAATATTTAAATGAAAGGTTTTTTTATTAGAGCATATGAATTTTGTAACTATTTTTGTCAAAGAGCTACTTTTTAATATTGACATGAAAACCTAAAGAGGTTACACATTTTTTATCTTTAAAATTAGAAGGTTGGACTACAACTGGATGTTTTAAAAGGTTACATCCAGCATGAAAATTAAAGTTTATTTAAATTACAGTTTGTTTTCTATCTATGTCCTTAAAAGCTGTCAAGCAGATGCTGGAATCAATGATGGGGGCTCAGGGAATCTTCCAGATAAAAGGAAATATTTAGAGTCTCAAATTGGATAATGTCACTGGTTCTACAAATGATTGTATTTTGGGGGTCTTTTTTCTTAACCAATACTCTAACTAGAGTAGAATTTATTATATAGAGAGAGCTTATTATATATTTTTACATATGTGGATACACACACACACGTTATAGGTATATGTATATATATGTAGAAAATAAACTTACTGGATCTTCATATGATCCAGGTACTGAAGTGCATACTGTACAGAAATACTCAGAATAAAAAAATCAGAAGTCAGGTGAGAGGTATGTGGAAAATTATGCATGTGATCTACACCAAAAAAGCTACAAAATTTGAAGAGGATTATACCTAAAATTGGAACACACATTACCATATTCTACATGTTTTTTAAATATGGTGTCCCCTGGTGATCTTATGAAACAGCAGGAATTTGAGGGAACTTTTAAACTGAACTATAAATACAAGCAAAACAGTGGCCAGGGTGTGAACGCCACTGCGTAAATCCTGCCCAGCTCAAGACACAGACCACCAGCAGCATCCTGGACGTCCCGCAGCCGTGGCTGCACACCCCACCATCCCATCACCTCCCCACACCAAAGGAAACCACTATTCTGACCCCTCACAGCACAGTTGCTTTTCAGCACAGGTTTTCAATGTACATCTTAAACGTGAGGATACTAGGGCTTGAGAAGTGCAGTGACGCGTCCACAATCACACAATTCTCCAGCTGCCGGACCCAGTTTTAACTCCCAGTCCCATGCCCTGTGTTCTACCCCACACTGCTACATTTTCTTTCCAATTCCTGTAAAACAAAGGTGATTGTATGCTCTACTTACTGCTCATGTCCTTTTAATACTGGATGAAGGCTGCAAAGATTAACCTAAGCAGGGATGTCCAAAAATGTTTTTTTAATAAGAATACTCCACGCAGCAAGACTACTCCTCGTTGCTGCCTTTCCACACTTTGTTATGAATGGATTCATGTACTGAAAAAACAAAATTTGTTACCAATTTTTAGTCCATATCCCACAGAGCTAAATAACTACCTTCATGTCATATTTGGGCCACAACATTTTTTCCCCAAGTCCTGGTAAGATAACTCAAATATTACCTAAGGGAGAAAAACTTCCAAGCAAGTAGGTGCAAGAGAAACATAAAACAGAGTCATTCTGGTAATTACCAGGTAATAATAAAGTTAGTTGTCTCTATAAAGAAATAATGCATTCCTTCAAAAAATTTAATACAAGGGGCACCTGTGTGGCTCAGTGGGTTAAGCCGCTGCCTTCGACTCAGGTCATGATCCCAGGGTCCTAGAATGGAGTCCCGCATTGGGCTCTCTGCTCAGTGGGGAGCCTGCTTCCCCTCCCATCCTCTGCCTACTTGTGATCTCTGTCAAATAAATGAATAAAATCTTAAAAAAAAAAAGTTAATACAATTACATTTCTAACTCCTTTCATTTTTCTCTGATTACCTGGTATTTAAACTACTTCATCTTACTCTCCAATTTTCCTTTGACTTGGGGAAAAAGAAACGGTCACAACACTGATGACTTTTCGAAGTTATCACCTTATGACTTCCAAGTACTGTAGATTAAACTTGGCCCAAAGATCACTGTGAAGAACCGAAATATTTCGTTGAATGTAGAGCAACTCTGTTAATCACGTCAGTATTTTGGTCAACAGATCAGAACCCATATAAACCTTTGTTTTTTAAAAAGAGAAATGATGGCTATTCTGCTAACACATTCAATATAACTAGGGATAACAAGCCCATGATATGCAGAAAAAAAATCTCATCCCTAAAAATGTGGGTAAGAAAAAGGCTCCCTTTCCTTGTTAATGTCAGCATTAGAAAGGAACTGGAAAATAGAAAAAGTAAAGACAACTTCTGAATGAGGTAATATAGAAACACCATTCTTACTATTCCACTGAATTATTCAAAAATATAATGAAATTCCAGGAAACATCAGATGCTGCAGGTACATGAAGATAATTTTGTTTTTATAACCAATTTCAGGCAGATAAATACTAGAATCCTTTCCAATTTCTCCCCTATGAAACTGAAGTGTCACCAAGATTTACAGCCCCTCAAGTTCCCTTTTCAGAGGAACATTCATTTACATAAACAGATAATCCTAGATAAAAATTTCCATTAGACAAAGGTGAAATGGATCAATTTTCTCTGCCAAGACAAATCTTAAATCTTGAACAGATAGGGTCATTATTACACCAGCCCCATTTCAGAAATAATGTATTTTTTAAAAATCAGCCGATAGCAGCCATTTCCAGCTTTCCAATTATCTTTAAGAAAAGCTTATTCTGTGGACAATAAAGCACATTACTGCACAATATGATACAGTCCATAAAGATCACAGTGTTTTATGAAAGGTTAAAGAAAGCTCAGCACATTTAGGGGAATGTCATAACCCGCAAAGTCTTTCAAGACTCAGCTGAAGCCACGGGCATGCTGTGCAAATATTGTGCTAGGCAATGCAGTACTCCTTTTTCAGTATCAAAACAGTGAAGAAGAAAGCATATGCTGGGATGATTCTATCGTGAATCCTGGGATTCCTACAGATAAGACGGGAGAGGAAATCAAATCATGAGATAGACCTCTCCTGCTTTTTGAGGCAACGAGATTCTCTCACAGTGGAATTCTATTCTGACAAGAAGGCAACTCTATTTTCTTGGTACCCACTGGCCTGCTTTGTTTTCTCTTGAAGTAACTTTTTCGTGCTGTTTCATTAATATTAATAAAACTATAGAGAATTAAGAAAAGGGGCTCTGTTTTTTTTTTCCATTCTTTATTTCAAATGACTAAGGAGGGAGTGAGGTGTTCAGGGACACTCAGTGTTACAATTTAGTTAGGAAAATAAAAAATTCTTGGATGCCTGCTATAAGATGGGTCCAGTGTAAGAGCATGGAGAATTTCAGGTCAATCCATATTTCCTTCTATACTAACAAACCACTGCAGGAAAAACAGCTTCAGGGGCTAATGTTCCCTTATCAAATTAAGAGAAGAATTCACTCTGTAGAGTGAATTGATCACCTATTATGGGTGAGGCTACAAAAAGAAAAGGGGATAAAGGAAACTCAGTCTCAGTCTCTCAAAGAATTTATATATACCGACCCGGTGGGGACTGAGGGGGAATTGGATCACTTAGAGGAATTTTATATTCAGATAAAATTAGAATGTAGAATAGGATAAAAGATGACCTAGTCAGATTCACTCACTTTACAAGGGCCCTAACAACAACATGACCCACCAAAAACCAAAATTATAGTTTAAAATAAATAAAAGCTTCGAAGAAGCTTGACATTGTCACTGATACCTAGTCTACACTCTCCAGGAACGAGGGAAATAGCTGCATCTTTTACACATGAACAAGAAAAAAATTACCATAGAACCCACTGAAGTCCATTACTTTAAAAACCTAGTTTTTGAATAAAATTCAGTTCCCTCATATCAAATGCAATCTTCTAGATTATACGACTAAAACTAGATTAAGTTTAGGAAATAAATTACCCTTCACATTATCATAGTCTGATCAGATATTTATGCTACATTTGAATATTTTATTGAGAGGAAAGAGCAGAGGCTGAGCCAAATATGCTCGGTTTTTTCTTCTAACAGGAGAAATCACTTAGGAGACACGCCTTAATCCATTTGAGCTACTGTAACAAAATGCCACAGATCAGACAGCTTATAAACAACAGAAGTTTATTTCGCACCATTCTGGGGGCTGAATGTCTGAGATTAGGGTGCCAGCCTGCTCGCGTAAGAGGTCTCTTCTGCAGCACGGACTTCTTACTGTGCCCCCACATGGGAAAGGGGTAAGGGAGCTCTCTCGGGCCTCTTTTACAAGGACATTGATCTTATTCGTGAGGGTTCTGTCTTCATGACTTGATTTACCTCTCAAAGACCCCATCTTCTAACACCACAACATTGAACATTAGGATTTGAATTTGGCAGGGACACATGGCAAGATGTGAGAAGAACATGAAGGGAGTGAAGAGGAAGAACTACTCTGTTCTGTGTTTCCAGAAGGATCTGCATTTCCATGTGATAAGCCAAAGTAGCAAGGGGAACAGAATGAAGTTGTGTTTGGATGATAAAGATTTACAAGTCAAAAGTAGGTGAGATTGAAGGGCCTGTTCCTAAGCCTGAGCCAAGTGGATTGAGTAGAAGCAAATCTCTTCTCTTCTCCTGACCGAACATTTTCATGTAGCACTAGAGAGAAGAAAACAAAACACTTGCATTTCCCCTCTAAAAGCTGTCCATCTCGAACCTCTTGCTAGTATATTTTCCTTTCTTCACCTCCCAGAAGAGGAAACATCAATAGAAAATCAAGAGAAATTTCCCTTCCATGGCCATATAACCAGTGCATGCCTATGAGCAAAATAGTAGAAATAGAAAATAAGTCTTCAAACATGTAGTAAGATGGGGAAAATAATTCTATACTTATAATTGGCACTAGAGTCATCATTTGTGGGGGAAAAACAACACCTTGCTAAGTGCTAAAATAGGAGTTGAGACCTCAGAGGGCCAAGCAGTGCTCTGAGTAAGAGAAGGAGAGAGATGTGTTTGTTTTGGCAGTGATGGGGGGAAGCTAGGGAGGGAAGCAGGTAGGACCACAGAAGTGGCAGATGGCTATAGGGTGTACTATTTGACATTTCCCAAATTTTTAGTAAAACCCACAAAAAGGTCAGCAAATATTGATATGACTGGGTTTCATATAGAAATCAATAAAGGAGCAAAAAAGTAACTTGAAGAAAAACATCAAAGGCACCTTGCAAAGCTGGGAAGAGACTACTAAGCCATGAGCCAGCAACATGACCAGAAATCTTCAGGAAGCCTAACCTCTTAAAGGACGGTGGGATTAGAGGAGAGAAGCAATCGTACCCTGCTCCCAAGTTTGGAGAGGTCCCTGGTGTCACCCTGGGCTAAGTTTTCCAAGGCACCCTTTGGCTTGCAAGGAACCCTTACAAGTCAGTATGGAGAAAATGAATGAGGAACTTGAGGCATCACTTTTACAAGTACACTTTTCAGAGTGTAAGTACACCTTAAATATCATTTTAACTTTTTATGCTCGTGTAAATAGCTATTATTTCAGTTACTGGAATATTAGTCATAACATCTAATGATGTGGAGATTGTTGCCTTATAAAACTCACAGCTGGGTAGCTACATAGCTCAAGGCAAAAGCCTATTTTAAAATCCATTGCTTTAGGAGGAGAATGTTTATTAAAACATTATCTCTATTAAAAAAATATGATGCATCATTGGTCATTCCCTGTGTTGCTGTGCCAACCACAGTTTTTCCAGCAAGGCATTTTAAGTTGATACCTGAAAACCTGGCAAGGTCCATGGCCTCATAATTTACCAGTCCATCAAAAAATAAATAAATCCCAATAACCGGAAAGTAAATCACCAAAGATGCCTGCACAGCAGCCCATAAACTCATGTTTACACAGCCTTCATGGGGATAGCTGTGCTGTCCGTCAAATATTTCTAAGCTCGCAGGGAAGTGAATATTCAAAAAGGAATGAATGCTTGATCTCTTTGCAACAGAAGCTAAATGAATTAATAATAAAGATATGGTGGGTGGGTTTGATTTGTAAAACATAAAAGCGAGACGGCAGAAAAAGGAAAGGCTAACAACTGGGGTGAAAAGGACTTACCAAGCATGTGGAAAGACTGGTAATTCGATGTAAAGTAGTCCTCACGCTGTTACTTAAGTTACAAAGGAAAATGGATTTTTCAACAACTTAACAACAAACTAAATAACCTGTAGGGATAAAGAACTTCCAAAGAGAGTCTCCTGACCTTAATGTGCGTTCAGTCCATTCTTGCTGCACTTTCATTTAAAGAGATTACTTAATCTCCAGATTTTCTACCACCTAAAATAAATCATCAGTGAAGATAAATATTTGGTCTGGACAGAAATATATGTCACATTTAAGTCCATTACTTGTGTTTATTTGCCTTTTTTTTTTTTAAGATTTTATTTATTTGAGAGAGAGTAAGAGAGAGAGCAGGGTTGGGGGGCACAGAGAGAGGGAGGAGCAGACTTCCTGGTGAGCAGGGAGTCCTGTGTGGTGCTCATTCCCAGGATTCAATCCTGGACTCGAGATCATGACCTAAACTGCGGGCAGACGCTTAACTGACTGAGCCACCTAGGGGCCCCTATTTTCCTTCCTTATGCCCAACTTTACACAATTACTTTGCTCAATACTATTTCAATCACAGTAGATGAAGAAGGGCAAAGCTGAAAATGTTCAAGGAAGGTAAATGCGAGAAGGCCCATGGAAATGTGTTTCATCAAGGTTGAAATTTGAGATTTAAAATAAGGCTGATCTTTGACTTTCAACTATCTGAATTCTACCTTCTTCACCCTCCTGGTGATATACAAGCAATGAAAAGGGTGATTATTAGAAGTGGAATTAAATAATTCAGCAAATACCTTTGTGAAGCCAATGATGTAGAACCTCTAAATCTTTCTTTTGATACTGATCTCAATTTTGTGCTCTCCCACTTCTCCACACTCATTCACTGATCTGTACAATAGCTTTGGCGTAACCCCAGCCTCAGGACTGAGGCTCTCCTTTCTCTGCTGTCTGTTGTGCTAGCTGCCCGTGGGTCATAGCTGACTCTGGGGACTGTCCTCGGCAGAAGGGAGCTGCCCCACCCCAGATTAACCCCAGGGCAGCCAGACATCCAGTCACACTGGTCATTGTGGGGATACAAAAGCCGTCTTCTTAATGTGGTTTTGGAATATAGGTGAGGTTTGGCGGGGTAGGGTCCGGAGCCAATGGCCAAGAAAGAATTCTTGAGATGCCTTCGGTGCAAAAAGTTGGTTTTATTAAAGCACGGGGACAGGACCCATGGGCAGAATGAGCTGCTGCACCCAGGGTTGTGAGGGGTGGTTGATTATATACTTGGGAGTTGGGGGAGGTAAGGAAAAAGGAGGTTTCACAAGGATTTTCATATGTTAAAGAAGACATGGGATATTGGAGTCCTTGGCATTGTCTAGTTAAGGTTGTTTTTCCGTCTAGCAAACATTAAGACAGTTGGGAGCTTCCTGGAAGAATGTCACACATATCACACCCTGGGGGGTGGGGGGAGTGCAGGGTGTTAGCTTGTGTTTTGCCCGCAGTTAGCCTTCTGCTCCCTCAGTACCCTCAGCTCAATGCAGGACATCTCTGTAGGGCCTTTCAAGCTTGAGAGCTTCACGTGGGATCAGCTGAGGGCTCTGTTGCAACACTTACTGCAATTGAATTGTCCTTCTGTCCAAACCTGCTTCTCAAATGAGTATTGTTCCTAAGGGATTCTCCAATAAATTTCATGCCCACAAATATTTGGCTCAAAGTTGACTACCCAGAACCCGACCTATAAAAGGATCTTTCTTACCTTATACCTATAAAAGGATCTTTCTTACCTTACAGCAAAGTTAGACTGAAACCGAGAAAGGAAAAGCCTCACTGAGAACCACCCAGTGTCTGCACATGGCAGTTGTGCTGTCAGTGACCCCTCCCTATTGCTCCACCAGACCCCCTGTTGCTAACAGTCTCTGGCCTCTACCAAGGGAAAGAAACCTTACTAAGCTTTATAGAAAAGTGGGATTGGGGAAAGGAGATATGGTCTCAATACAATCTCGGCTCAATACTCAGTGGCCTTTCTGGGGCAATCTTGGTCATATTCCTGGAGCAGGAAGGGAAAATAGAGCTGGAACTGAAGAGCTTATAAGGATTCCCAGGAGGAAGCAGATCCAGTCTAATTAATTTCCACCTCACTGACTCAGTAACTCCTCTGAATGAAGCTTTCCGCTGCAGCCTACTGAGACCCCACAGCATCTAAACATTTCAGACCATTTTTTTTAACCTCAAAGTGTTGAAGAGTCTAGGTCACCTCCACTCACCAAGTCCTTTCTCCAACCACCAAGTTTTAATAGGTAAAATTATTCTCCCG
This sequence comes from Enhydra lutris kenyoni, assembly GCF_002288905.1. Classification (NCBI taxonomy): domain Eukaryota; kingdom Metazoa; phylum Chordata; class Mammalia; order Carnivora; family Mustelidae; genus Enhydra; species Enhydra lutris. Next base: position 4,118,842 of record NW_019154105.1, read on the forward strand.
TCCTTAGAGCTATTGATTCCTCCTTATCTGGAAGAAGAATAAATGTCTGAGAGTGTTTCCTTCAGGGGCCACGGTGTATTAGTTTCCTGTTGCTGCTTACTAAATTACTACAAATGCAGTGGTGTGAAACAATAGCAAGTTTTACAGGCTAAAATCAAGATTTAGCAAGGTTGTGTTCCTTTTGGAGGCTCTATGAGAGGGTTCATTTTCTTACCATTTCCAGCTTTTAGAGGCTGCCTAACATTCCTTGGCTTGTGGACCCATCCTCCGTCTTCGATGTTAGCAGGACAGTATCTTCAAGCCACCTCCCCAACCCCCAACCCTCTCTCTCCTTCTATCATTACAGCACCATTTACTTACTCTGACTTTCCTGGCTCCTTCTTATAAGTACCTTGTGCTTTTAAATTGGGTCCACATGGGTAATCTCTCCATCGCAAAATCTTCAATGTAATCACACCTACAAGGTCCCTTTTGTCATATAAATTAACATATTCAGAGGTTTTAAGCATTAGAAAATGGACATCCTGGGGGAGGGAGGGCTTTACTCAGTGCACCACACATGAGTATTCATTTTTTCAAGGAAATGAAAAAGAATAATCTAAATCCTCCAGGAGAGCTAGTCTTAAAGTTCCTATCACAGTCCCACCTCATAAATACTGGTTCAGGCTCTTCTCCCCAGTGCTTCAGCTGCATAATCAAACATCATTGTGCTAAGAGAAGCCCGTCCATTCAGCTGCCTGGGTTTTGTTAAGTCAGATGGAGGCAACAAATTCAGTCAAGCTGTATTTGTGAAAATCTTTCCCGGGTGTATGGGGTGGAGAGCTTTAGATGGGCAAAAACTGAAACAACTTTGTGCCTGAAAGTACAGTCAAATATTTTCATGTGTAATTCAAGAATCAAAGAAAACAGAGTTGTAGAGTTGGATAAGCTGCAGGGCTCCTAGGAGACTCACTTAATGAATTCTTTCCCTTTAACAGTGAGAAAACTAAGGAGCAGAAAGATTAAGTCAAGCTCACCAGCCTCTGAGTAGCAAAGCTCAGACCTGATCTCCTTGCCTTCCACCCTCCTGCCAGAAGGGGAAGAAGGCAGGCAGGCAAGAAAGGAATTAAAATGATTCGACCATTCATCCTGTGCCAGACCTCACACAAGTTATTTTGCTGCATATTATCTTATGTCATCTCTACAAATATCTGGGCTGATTGGGGTATTGGCTTCATTTTTATCAGAAGCCAAGGTTCAAAGAGATGTGGATAACCACCCCAGTTCAGACAGCCAATACAGTCAGCTTTCCGTTAATGAGGATAAAAGGGGAGAGGAAAGAAAGTCATGTATAACCCAAAACCCTGATTAAAACTAAAACTAATCAGAACCTGGTACCAAATGAGTTTATATAAACATATTTCCTTGTAATTATATCTAATATTTAGGAACACATTTACCACTCCACAGATGTCCAGAATTGTAAAAATAATTTTAGGGCAACTCATTAGGAACACTAAATACCACATGTGTCACTTGGTGAGAAACTGCTAAAAACTTGCTAAAATCTAATTTCTATTTGTTTCCTAGTTGATCCCTTTTTTAAAAATGTTAGAACAGAACAGAGTTGGGCAAAAATTATTCTCGGTGCTTCAGTCTTCTTCTTCCTTTCTCTCACTTGCTCTCTCCACCCAGTCTTTACAGTGCTTGAAACCATGGCCCTCCAAATTCCCTGTCTTTACTTAGAGTAAATGACACCTTCCTCTTTAAGGGCCCATTGGCTGAGCCCAGAACCAAACTAATTACCTAGCTGGAGGGGTTCAATGGTTACCAGACAGCTTAAGCAAGGTAATTTTAGGTAATTTTTATATTTCATGCATTTTAATGCACCTTCTATTAATCAGAAAATAGAGAACACAACCCCAAATAATTGAGAAATGACCGTGACTAAGAAGCTGGGATGTGAACTTAGCTTTCCAGGATTCTCAAGCTCAGCTGTTGACCGTTCACTGCCGATAAAGCAGGAAACACCAGGGGTACGCAAGCAACAGTTGGCTTAAAATCATATACAAATTCAGCAGCATCCTAAATTATGCTACAAAATAGGACCTGAAAGCTGTACATTAAGTGAATTTTCTTTAAAAGAATCACAAGTTGCCATTTGCTTTGAAAATATTTAGAGATGTGTTCCATTACATGTCCTACAAATAAGCTTCTCCCCCGTCTGAAACGCTCCTGCAGTTCCTCAGCAGCCACCGACCCTATTACACACACACACACACACACACACACACACACACACACACACACACCCTCACCTGGATAACTCTTTTCACCCTTCCTCATCTTTACCAGGCAAGTCTTCCCAGACCCTCCTGACTAGGTTCAATTCCCTCATCCTCTCACGGTCTCTGTAGTGCTCACCACACTTGTAAAGTGACTAATCACTCTTCATCGACTGGGGTAATGTTTGGAACCAGGTTCTGGAGCTAGTCTTCCGCGGTTCACATATCAGCTCTGTCCCTTACTAGCTGTGGGATCTCAGGCAAGTTTCTTAACCTTCTGTGCTTCAGTTTCCTCATCCGTAAACTGGAGATCAGAGTACACACCTCTGAGGATTACCGAATGGAGCAGGTGTGACAACTCATGTAAAGCATTTGGGGAAGCAGCTGGCACATAGCAAGTTCTCATGCAAGTGTTGTTTGCTAGTATTATCCATGAGCTGTTGGTCTTGCCTCACTACACTGTAAAATGCGTGAACGGCTAGAGCCATCTCTATATTATTCCCCACTACACTTCCAGGACCCAGTATCTGCGTTGAGTAACAGTTTTTGAAGGAATAAAAATGTGAAATTCCAGAGTCTCCTCTGTCATCACTAAATCTGTCTGCCTCATTCATGGACTCAGCCACGTTCTCCATTGCCACCACTATTGGAGCTACTACCACACTGCTGCCCTAGCACCTTTACTGATATTTTTTGGTATCTTTAGCTCCGATGGCAACGCACTAGTTCAGAAAATAGAATCCCAAATAGAGTCATTCTAATAGCAGCCCTCCTAACAAGTGCTTTGTGAATTCAGTTTCATTTCAAAGTTAACAACCAGGCATTGGTAGTTCAGTGGTAGAATTCCTGCCTGCCATCTCAAAGGTAATAAAAAGCTCCAGCTAAGCCCAGGTGACAATCAAGAAGGCAGAAGCTAAAATATCCAAATTTGGAAACAGACAGTGGAATGGTAGTTGCCAGGGAGGTGGGGGAAGTCAGGAAATAAAGTTTCAGTCATGCTGCATGAATAAGTTCTGAGAAATCTAAGGGACAGCAGGGCATTGTAGTTAATAATGGTGTATTATACACTTGAAATTTGCTTTAAAAGTAGATTTTAAGTGTTTTCACCACAAAAAAAATAAATGAATAACCATGTGAGGTGATAGATATTTTAATTACCATGATTATGTTAACTATTTCACAATGTATATGCATATCAAAACACCAAATTGTTCACCTTAAATATATATTATTTTCATTGTCAAAAAAATCTCTTAAAATAAAAAAAAAAAAAAAAAAAGAATGGAGGGGAAAAAAAGGCAGGAGATTAAGCTTAGCAAGGACCGAAGACTGTAGAAATCCAACAAATACAAGTTCACAGCCACTAACCACCAATGAGATTTTAAAAATAAGAACAATAATAACAGACACAACAACGGAAGTCCTAAGATCCTTTCCCAGGAGGCATCATAGCAGAGATGTCATGAGCACAAGATCTGGATCCCGACTCTCTGGGTCCCAAACCAGCACTATCACTTACTGGCTATAAAATGCTAATAAAGTTTCTTCGCTTTTATGTTCAATAGCAGGAACCCCAACCACAGAGTAAGGCTGCGTCCTCCTGTCAACACTTCACGTAGGCATTCATCAAGTACATGGGAGCACTACACTGAAGACTGGGGAAAGTCAGGAAATAGAATAAGAGGGAGACCCCTGAGGCTATAAGGTCTTCCCTAAATGCAAGCAGCATCCTGATAAAGGTTGGGTTCAGGGCAGAGGAGCTGGAAGAAATTTGTCTGAGAATATCTGAGTTTTCACCTAGGTCAAGACAGTTGCAACTGAAACCAGAAACAAGGCAGAAATGAGAGGAATTCCTGGAGGCATTGTGAACCTTCATTAAGCACAATGCACTGGATGCCAAAGACTAGAAGCAGAGCATCAGGAAGAAGAAAGACAATAAAACCAGGGTCAGGAAAACAAAGAGGACTCCCAAACAAACGAAACAGGCCAAAGTGTTAAGGGATTTCTAAAATTTTGCCAGTGCTGAAATTATAAGCCCTAATGTTGAAAAAGTGCTGATTCTGTCTCAAAACATTTAAAATCAGTGGCCAGCCAATCTAAAACTAAAATAATATTCACACATCTCAAACATCTATCAGATTCACTCAGCCTTCCTAAACTAAGACTTGACAGAAAAATGGGTGTGTCCTTTTCCGGGGTAAATACTCATTACCTCAATCTCTACTTATTTTTTTCTTTCACTCAAAATGGCCAATGCACAGTTTAAAAAATTATGACACACAAAAAGAAGCAAGAAAATGTGAGCAATTGAGTAAGAAAACAGTTAATAGAATCAGACACTAAAGAACCAGGATGTTAAAATTTCCAGTAAAAAATTTCATCATAAATATGATAACTATGTCAAAGAATTTAGTGGACAAGTTGGCAACATTCATGAACTGATGGAGAATTTCAGCAGAGACATGGAAACTATAAAAAGGAACCAAACTGAAATGCCAGAAATGAGAATATAGCATCAGCAATAAAAATACACTTATCGGGGCTCCTGGGTGGCTCAGTGGGTTAAGCCTCTGCCTTCAGCTCAGGTCATGATCCCAGGGTCCTGGGATCGAGCCCCGAATCGGGCTCTCTGCTCAGCGGGGAGCCTGCTCCCCACTCTCTCTCTGCCTGCCTCTCTGCCTACTTGTGATCTCTGTCTGTCAAATAAGTAAATAAAATCTTTAAAAAAAAAAAAGAATACACTTATGAACTTAACTAGAGACAATCAAGAGCAAAGAAAAGCAGTAGATGTAAGACAAGTTTATCCCCAAAAAATGAACTAAAAGGGAAAGGAAAAGGTGGAAAAAATGGAACGAGTCCATGATCTGTTGGGCAATATTAAATAGCCTAATAAGCTTCCAAGTGAATTGGGAGGAATAGAAAATGCGTCAAAAGAAATATCTGAGGACATGCTGGCCAAGAATTTTTTTTTTTAATTAGTGAAAAAAAATATAGTAACTCCAAAAGAAGATAAACACACAAAAAAGCCACACCTATTACACTAGAGTCACAATGCTGAGCCAAAGATGGTTTAAAAAAAAAAGTTAAAAACAGCCAGAATGAAAAAAAAATTACATAGAAAACAATGATTAGAATTACATCTGATCAAAAACAATGAAATCCAGAAGAAAATGGAATGACAAAATTTCAAAATCATAAACGATCAATTTGTTAGGAATACATAAGAATTGTAAACGTATATTCAACTCAACAGATTTTCAAAGTAAAGGAAACAAAAACTGATGGAACTAAAGGGAGAAATAGACAAATATACATTCATAGTTTGAGATTTTAAAATCTTTCTCACAGAAATTAATAGTATATATAAACCCCAAAATAAGATCAGGAAGTATATAGAATATTTGAACAATGCTATCAACCAGCTTGACTTAAACTGACATTTATAAGACACAACACTCAACAATAGCAGAATACGCATTTCAGCACACACAGAACATGCTCCAAAATAAACAATATGCTATTCCTTAAAATAAGTCCCAATAATTTTTAATGAGCCAAAGGCAGAGTATTTTCTCTGACCATGATGAAATAAGTAAGAATCAATAACAACAAGATATAATGTCTGGAAAATAAGCATCACACTTTTAACCAACCCACAGATTAAAGAAGCAACACATGGAAAATTAAAAATGCTTTGAAATTAAAAGACAAACAACAGCATATCAAAATATGTGGGTGCAACTACAATAGTGCTTAAAAATCTGTAACTTAAACAGGTTTTTAAATGATCAGTGTAAAATCAAATATTAAATCTTTAATAAACTAGAAATGAATAACAAATTATTCCTAAAGTAGATAAAAGAAAATAAACATTATAGCATAAATCAATGAATTAAAAGAGAAGATTAAACAATAAAGCCAAAGTTGGTTCTTTGAAAGGGTTAATTCAATAAATATATTCTTAGCAAGTGTGAGCAAGTAAAAAGGAGAAAATGAAATTATCATTATCAGGAATTAAAAAAGGAATAGAGGGACAGATCTTCTAGATTTGAAAAAAAAATGATACTGAAATATTATGAAAAAGATTTATGTCAATAAACACATTTTCTTTCTTTCCACAAAGAAAATGCTAAGCAAAGTTTGCTTGACACATACATCCTATTAAATATTAAGGAAGGAAAAAAATACAGAAAATTCCTTTGTGAAATAGAGTCAACATTTTCCAACTCATTTTTATGAGACCAGCATAATTCTGGAACAAAAACCTGACAAAGAATCTGACAAACCTGACCAAAACAAAACAAAACAAACCAACAAAATCAAAGGCCAATATTCTGTGTATATCCTGAAAATCTCCTAAAAAACTAAAACCAGCATTATTTTAAAAAATAAAGGTCAAATGGTGTGTATGAAGTAGGAGGAATCTGAAGAAATTCAAAGTTGGTTTGACATTCAAAAAATAAATCAGTGTAAATCTGCTTCTCGCCAAGACTGAGTAACAGGGACTAGATTTATCCTCCCGAGTAAAACGAATAGAATACAGACAAAATATATAAAACAATGGTTTGAAAGTCACTGTCAAATAGAGAACAGAGATTCCTAGTGATTGTGGGGGAAGAGTGAGCAAGCTTTAGGATCAGGCCATATCTCAAGACAGAAATTCTTATGGGAGAACCCCAAGATAGAGACCAAGAGACACACTGAGTTTGGGAGATAGTCTTGAAGGCCCAAGACCCTTAAGGTAGCAAGAACTTGTTGCAGAAAAGAAAGAGCTACGCAGAGAGAAAACCCAAGAGATCCACTATGGGTTACACTATGTATTCAGCAAAATACTGATCAGCACAGACGTGAGGAAATTACCCAAGTCCGGGAAAAGAATCACTCTTAGGAAAGAGTACCTGGCTCCCACACAGGCCTATAAGTAGTAATGCCTATTCCCACCAGACAGACTGGAAAACTTCAAGATTCACCGGGCATTGGATAGAGTATACAAGAAGGTCTTACTGAAGTAATGGAAAACAGCCTTAAAATGAGCACTGTTCAAGCCCTCACCTAACAAATTTTAAGAGCAAGACCCAGAGGATTAAACTATTTCCAGGTAACTTAATGGAATCCTAAAACAATATTCAGGTATATTTAGAGAAAAAATATCCAGGAAACAAAAAGGTAAAACTCATACCTGACATGAAATCAAAATTTTCCAGGCATATAAAATAGTAGGAAACAGGTCATTGAATATTAATTAAAAATAGCACAGATTATAGAATTAAAAGACAAAGACATTATAAGAGTTATTGTAAATGCATTCCATATGCTGAAAAATTGCATGTAGATGTGCAACATATAGAAAAGATCCAAATCAAACTTTTAGAGAGGAAATACACAATGTGCACAGTGAAAAATACACGAGAGAATTAACTGCAGATTAAACAGTAACAGGGAAAAAGTTGACAGTGAACTTGAAGCTGTAACTACTGTTTAACATGAAAACAGAGAAAAGAGAATTTTTAAAATATGAGTAGAGCATCCATGAACTATGGGACACCTTCAAGCAGCTTAGAATATGTGAAATTGGAGTTCACAAAGGAGAGGAGAGAAGCATGAGACAGAGTTTCAAGAAATTATGGCAAAAAATTTCTAATTTTGATAAAAACAAACATCTTACAGATTTAAGTACCTCAAGAAACATGAACAAACCTAAGCATAAGGAGTATAAAACACTACAACAAGGCCCGTCATAATCTCACTGCTCAAAATCAGTTATATGGAGAAAATATTAAAAACAATCAAAATAAATGTGCACACACACACTACAGAGAAAGGTACAAAAATAAGGTTTGTGACAGATTTTCCATAGGAATCAATAAAGCAAGACAATAGTGAAGCAACATCTTTATTAAAGAAAAGTGTGGATCTAGAATTCTATAACTGAGGTGCCTAGAAGGCTCAGTTAGTTAAATGTCCAGCTCTTCATTTTGGCTCAGGTCATGATCTCAGGGGCATGACACTGAGCCCTGTGTCGGGCTCGAAGCTGGGTGTGGAGCCTGCTTAAGATTCTCTCTCTCCCTCTGTCCCTCCCCCACTCTCTCTCTCAAATAAAGAAAATAAAATCTTTAAATAAATAAATAAATAATAATGAAATAAAATTCTATATCCGATGAAAATACCTTTCAAGAACAATGTGGAACAGAATTTTTTGATACAGAAAAGCTAAAAGAATTCATCACCAAGAGACCCACCATAGAAATGTTAAAGAAAGTCCTTCAGGAAGAAGGAAATTGATACCAGATGGAAATATGGATCTATATAAAAGAATAAAAAGCACAGAAAGGGTAACCACTTGACTGAATATGTTAGATATGTTTCTTATTTAAAATCTCTAAGAATTTAATTGACTATTACACAAAAATAATAACAATGTAGCATGCAGATTATAGCATATATGAAAGTAAAGTATATGCTAACCACCCAAAGATTAGTATTAAACTATACACAATAGAATATTACTTAGTCATAAAAAAGAATGAAATCTTGCCATTTGCAATGATATAACTGGAGCTTGTATGATGCTAAGTGAAATAAGTCAGTCATAGAAGACAAAACCATATGATTTCACTCACATGTAGAATGTAAGAAAACAAACAAGCCAAGGGGAAAACAAGACAGAGGGGCAATCCAAAAGAGTCTTTTTTTTTTTAATTGTATTTATTTATTAGAAAGAGGACGAGAGACAGAGAGAGAGAGAGGGAGAACCAGCCTTCCCACCAAACAGGATGCCCAATGCAGGGCTTGATCCCGAGGCTTGGGGAACATGACTTCAGATGAAGGCAGACATTCAGCCAACTGAGCCACCCAGGTGGCCCCAAGAAACAGAGCCTGAACTACAGAGAACAAACTGATGGTTAGCAGAGGGGAGATGGGGGATGGGTTAAATAGGTAAGGGAATTAAGGAGTACACTTGTGATGAGCACCAGGTGTTGTATGAAAGTGTTGAATCACTATACAATAAACCTGAAACTAATATTGCACCGTATGTTAACTAACTGCAATTAAAATAAAAACTTAAAAAATAAGAAACAATGAACAGGTAGGACAAATAGAAAACAAATACCAAGATGATAAGCTTAAACCTAACCACAGTAACAATCACACTGAAATAAATTGTCTAAACTTTCTAGAGTTTGGCAAACTGAAATTTAAAGAAAAATCGAGTCCCAACTAAAATGTTGCCTACAAGAAACATTTGTTGAATATGAAAATATGAATAAGCTGAAAGTCAAAGAAAGCAAAAAGATAAAACTTACTAATAAAAATTAAAATGGAGTAGATACATTTATATCAGACAAAATAGGTTTCAGAAGGAAGAATATTACCAAAATTAAGATGATCATTTTGCAATGAGAGTAAAATAATTAAAAAGACACAATAATCCTAACGTTTTATAGAACTAATGACAGAACTTCAAAATGCATGAGGCAAAACCGATAGAACTACAAGGAAATTTAGACAGATGCACATTTATAGATAATCAATAACAGGAAAATTACACAGAAAATCAGGATAAGAATAGAGGAGTTTTGATCATGGATGAATCTCAAAATAATTATACTTAATACAAGAAGCCAGACCCCCGCCCAAAAAAAAGAAAGAAAAAAAGAAAGAAAGAAGAAGAAGAAAGAAAAGTTTAAACTATATGATTTTATTAAAGCAGAACTTGGGGGAAAATTAAAGTATTAAATATGTTATATTTGAAATAAAAATCTCTTGGGACACCTGGGTTAGTTAAGTTAGTTAAGTTAGTTAAAAATCTCTTGGGATGCTGAGTTAGTTAAGCGTCTGCCTTCAGCTCAGGTCATGATCCCAGGGTCCTGGGATCAAGTCCTGCATCAGGCTCCTTGTTCAGTGGGGAGCCTGCATCTCCTTCTGCCTTTTGCTCTCCCTGACTGTGCATTCTCTCTCTCTCTAATAAATAAATAATTAACATCTTCTAAAAAAAAGAAAGAAAGAAAGCTCTCAAACCAATAATTTAAATTTCCACCTTAAGAATCCAAAAAAAATATGAGTTCAAATTAAGTAATTTAAGTAGAAAAAAAGAAACACTAAAGTAATATTAGCAATGATGTTATGCAAATTAAAATAATACTCAGGGAAAATTCTGAACAACTTTATGTCAGTGAAATTATCAAATAAGATGAATAAAAATTCTGAAAAATATAAACTACCAAAACTTACTCAAGAAGTCGATAATCTGGATAGTTCTATATTAATTAAAGAAATTAAATTTATAGTTAAAAACCACTGTCCAAGGAAATTTCAGGCTTAGATCGTTTCACTGGGGAATTCCATCAAGCATTTGAGAAGGAAATAATGCCAATGTTACATAATCTCTTCTAGAAAATTGAAAAGGAGAGAATACTTCCCAAGTTATACTGAGATCAAAATAAAAGACACTACAAGAAAATTGCAGATCAATATTCTTCATAAAAATATATAAAATTCTAACAAAATTTTAGCAAATTGAATCTAATAATATATTAGAAAAGGGAGAACATATGACGTTTATTCAGGGATCCAACGTTGCTTTAATATCTGAAATCTATCCACGTAATTTATTATATTAACAAACATTAAAAAAAGGAAAGGAAAATAAACCATATAATCTTTGCAAAATAGACACATAAAACATTTGACAAAAATCCAGTTTCCATTCATGATAAAATCACTCAACAAAGTAGGAATTGAAGGGAGTTTCCTCAATCTGATAAAAGACATCTAAGAAAAACTTAAAACTAAACATCATACTTAGGGGCACCTGGGTGGCTCAGTTGAAGCATCTGGCTGCAGCTCAGGTCATGATCCCAGGGTCCTGGGATGGAGCCCCACATCAGGCTCTCTGCTCAGCAGGAGGCCTGCTTCTCCTTCTCCCTCTCCTCCTGCTTGTGTTCCCTCTCTTGCTGTGTCTCTCTCTGTCAAATAAATAAAATAAAATCTTTTAATAAATAAACAAACAAACACGCTTAAAGATGAAAGACTGGAACAACACAAGAATACCCACTCTCCAACTTTTTACTGAAGAGTCTAGCTGATGCAATAAGGAAAGAAAAAGAGACGAAAGGCATACAAATCAGATTAAAGGGCATATAAAACTTCTACTCACAGAAAATTTGACCATCTCTATAAATATTTAATAGGACCTAAAGTAAAAGCTACTAAAAAGTGAACTTAGCAAAGTTTTGGGATACAAAATTAGCATACAAAAACCAAGTGAATTCCTGTATACTAGCAAGTAACTAGAAATGGAATGTTTCAAATGTGACTTATAATAGCATCAAAAAATTTAAATACTTAAGGATTTATCACCCAAAAGATGTGGAAAACCTGTACACTAAACCTCAAAACACTATTAAGAGGAATTAAATAAAAACCAAAATAAACAGAAAGATAAAACATATACATCAGCCGAAAGACTACGTATTATTCAGGTGTCACTTCTCCCAGATTGATCTACAAATTCAAGGCAACTCCAATCAGAATTCCAGCAGGCTTTTTGTAGAAATTGACAAATTGGAATTCATAAAACACAAACGGAAATGCAAAGAACCTAAAATAGTTAACAACCTTGGAAAAGAACGGAGTTGAAGATTTAACACTACCTGACTGTAACACTTCTTATAAGTAATCAAAAGAATGTGGTATTTGTATAAATATATACCAGTAGACCAATGAAGAAATGGATCAACACATACATGTTTTTCACATTGATGCAAAGGAAATCTAGTGGAGAAAAAATAGTTTTTTCAACAATGATGCTGGAACAACTGGATATCCCCAGGCAAAAAATAAACTATTCAAACCTTGTATCACATGAAAAAATTAACTCAAAATGGATCACTGACCTAACTATACAATCCTAAAATCAAAAAACTTCTAGCAGAAAACATGGGAGAATAAATTCATGACCCTGTGATAGCCAAAGACTGCTTATTTACAACAAAAGCACAATCCGTGAAAGAAAAAAACTGATGAATTGGACTTATCAATATTAAAATTTTCTGTCTTAAAAAGATGTTATTAACAAAGTGAGAAGATAAGCCACAGGCTGGGAGAATATAGTATCAAATGATATAGATGAATTAAAAAAAAAAAACCCTGTATCCAGAATACATAAAATCCTCAAAATTTATAAGAAAACAATTAACTCAATTTTTAAAAGGACTAAAGATGTGAACAGACACTTCAACAAAACATAAATATATGAATGGCAAATAAGCACATAAAAAGATGCTCAACATTGTTAGTAGTAAGAGAAATGCAAATTAAAACCACAATGAAATACTCCTATCTACCCATCTGAATGGCTAAAATTATGTATTAAAAGGAAGTAAAGAGAGATTGGTATAGCAAGTATTGATGAAGGTATGAGGAAGTAGAACTCTTATACACGGATGCCAGAATTATAAAATAGTACAACTTTGAAAAACAGTTTTAAAGGTTATCACAAATCCAGCCATTTCATTCTTAGGTATTTATCCAAGATAAATGAAAGAATATATCCGTATATAGATTTGTATATAGCAATATCTTTATTTTTAATCCCCAAACTAGAAAGAATCCAAATGTCCATCAATGGGTTCATGGACAAACTATGGCATATTCACAAAATAGAATACTACATAGCAACAAAACTGAATAAACTGATACAAGCTACATCACGACCAAATCTCAAAATAATTATGCTGATGATGACAAAATGAAGATAATCTATATGATTGTATGTATACAAAATTCTAGAAGTGGAAACTAATGTACAGTGACCAAAAGCAGATCGAAGATTGTACAGATATAAGGAAGGTAAGGAGGGTTTAAAGGAAGGAGCAATGGAAAACCCTGGAGCACAGTCTATTTCTTATTTTCATTTTTAATTTATGTATTTGCCAGAGAGAGATAGCACGCACAAGCAGGCAGAGAGGCAGGCAGAGGCAGAGAGAGAAGCAGACTCCCCGCTGAGCAAGGAGCCCAATGTGGGACTCGATCCAAGGACCCTGGGATCATGACCTGAGCCGAAGGCATCGGCTTAACCGACTGAGCCACCCAGGCATCCCACACAATGTATTTCTATATAAACAATGGAAAAATAAAAATTTTCAAAAGCAATATCATATAAAACAGCATCAAATAATATAAAATGCCTAAGAAATTTATTGAAAGCTCTCAAGACCTCTACTCTGAAAACTATAAAACATTTCCAATAAGAATTAAAGATTTGAATAAATGGATATACCATATGCATAGATTTGAATTTTCAACATTGCTATTTTCCATTCTACCCAAATAAATCTATCTACTCAAAGCAAATTCCTAGAATACTTTTTGGAGGAATTGAAAAATTGGTTCTAAAATTTACATGGAAATACAAATGACCCAAATTACATAAAATAGTATTTTAAAGGGACAAAGTTGCAAGGCTTACACTAGCTGATAAAGTATCAGTGTATGACATTGCAGTATGACAGTTGCAGTATTGGCTTAGGGATAACATGGACAAAATAGTTCAGAAATACACCCACATGTATACGGTCAATTGATTACTGACCAATGTTGCATGAAAATTTACTGGGAAAAAAATCATTTTGTAAAAGGTACTAGGAACAATTAGATATCCACGTAGAAAAAAAACTAAACCTCAACTCCTACATCGCTCTATGCACAAAAGAAACCTAAGAGCTATAAATAGAACTCCACATAAATACTAGAACCATAGTGTTTCTCAAAGAAAACATAGGACAGTATTTTCATAATCTTAGACTTGGTAAAGATTTCATAAAAAGAACAAATAAAATCACTAACCTTAAAAAAGAACATCTTGTCCTTTTAAAATATATAATATTATCAAAAAGTATATAATATTATCAGAAAGTTCCTCTGCCACCATCCAAAATACCGTCTCCCCACTCCCTTCTCCAATATAGTAAGCTCTTCATTGTTGTTGATAGCGGTATCAGTGTTGTGTTATTTGTGGTGGCAGATGCAGTGGTTATAACATTAGTGGAGAGGAGAAAGCAGAACCAGCAGAGCACTAGTAGAGGAGGAGAGGAGAAAGAAAAAGAAAGGAGCAGGAGGAGAATTTAGCTATTTGTTTATTAAAGGACAAATACAATTAATTCCAGTTTCTCGCTACTGCAAAGAAGACAATGAACAGCCTCATGTGTGTCTCGTGTGTAAATATATTTACATAACAAGAACATCTTTAGAGGAGAAAAGTGAAATCTGATGATCATAAAAATTGCCCTCAAATGAACACAGGCAGCAATCTCTTCGATCTCAGCCACAGCAACTTCTTCCTAGAAATATTGCCAAAGGCAAGGGAAACAAGGCAAAAATGAACTACTGGGACTTCATGAAGATAAAAAGGTTTTGCACAGCAAAGGAAGCAGTCAACAAAATCAAAAGAAAACCAACAGAATGGGGGAAGATATTTGCAAATGACATACAGATAAAGGGCTAGTATCCAAAATCTATAAAGAACTTACCAAACTCAACACCCAAAGAACAAATTATTCAATCAAGAAATGGGCAGAAGACATGAACAGACATTTCTGCAAAGACATCCAAATGGCCAACAGACACATGAAAAAGTGCTCCACATCACTCGGCATCAGGAAAATACAAATCAAAACCACAATGAGATATCACCTCACACCAGTCAGAATGGCT